>NC_090394.1:16415384-16596181 GCF_036365525.1 Heterodontus francisci
AACCCACTTTCTCTCTGCTCTCTCTCTCTCTGCCAGACCCACTTTCCTCTCTCTCTCTCTCTCAAACCCACTTTCTCTCTCTCTCTCTCTCTCTCAGGCCCACTTTCTCTCTCTCTCTCTCAGACCCCACTTCTCTCTCTCTCTCTCTGACCCACTTTCTCTCTCTCTCTCTCTGACCCACTTTCTCTCAGACCCATTTTCTCTCTCTCTCAGACCCACTTTCTCTCTCTCTCTCTCAGACCTCTTCTCTCTCTCTCAGACCACTTTCTCTCTCTCTCCTCAACCCACTTTCTCTCTCTCTCTCAGACCCACTTTCTCTCTCTCTCTCAGACCCACTTTCTCTCTCTCTCTCTCAGACCCACTTTCTCTCTCTCTCTCTCAGACCCACTTTCTCTCTCTCTTTCTCTCAGACCCACTTTCTCTCTCTCTCTCGACCCACTTTCTCTCTCTCTCAGACCCACTTTCTCTCTCTCTCTCTTTCAGACCCACTTCTCTCTCTCTCTCTTTCAGACCCACTTTCTCTCTCTCTCAGACCCACTTTCTCTCTCTCTCTCTCTCTTTCAGACCCACTTTCTCTCTCTCTCTGACCCACTTTCTCTCTTTCTCTCTCTCAGACCCACTTTCTCTCTCTCTCTCTCAGACCCCCTTCCTCTCTCTCTCTCTCTCTCAGACCCCCTTCCTCTCTCTCTCTCTCTCTCTCTCAGACCCCCTTCTCTCTCTCTCTCTGTCTCTCTCTCTCTCTCTCAGACCCCCTTTCTCTCTCTCTCTCTCTCTCTCTTTCAGACCCCCTTCCTCTCTCTTTCTCTCTCTCTTTCAGACCCCCTTCTCTCTCTTCTCTCTCTCTTCAGACCCCCTTCCTCTCTCTCTCTCTCTCAGACCCCCTTCCTCTCTCTCTCTCTCTCTCTCTCAGACCCCCTTCCTCTCTCTTTCTCTCTCTCTTTCAGACCCCCTTCCTCTCTCCTTCTCTCTCTCTTTCAGACCCCCTTCCTCTCTCTCTCTCTCTCAGACCCCCTTCCTCTCTCTCTCTCTCTCTTTCAGACCCCCTTCTCTCTCTCTCTCTCTCAGACCCCCTTCCTCTCTCTTTCTCTCTCTCTTCAGACCCCCTTCCTCTCTCTTCTCTCTCTCTTTCAGACCCCCTTCCTCTCTCCTTCTCTCTCTCTTTCAGACCCCTTCCTCTCTCTCTCTCTCTCTCAGACCCCCTTCCTCTCTCTCTCTCTCTCTCTTTCAGACCCCCTTTCTCTCTCTCTCTCTCAGACCCCCTTCCTCTCTCTTTCTCTCTCTCTTTCAGACCCCCTTCCTCTCTCCTTCTCTCTCTCTTTCAGACCCCCTTCCTCTCTCTCTCTCTCTCAGACCCCCTTCCTCTCTCTCTCTCTCTCTTTCAGACCCCCTTTCTCTCTCTCTCTCTCTCAACCCCCTTCTCTCTCTTCTCTCTCTCTTTCAGACCCCCTTCCTCTCTCTCTCTCTCTCTCTCTCAGACCCCCTTCCTCTCTCTTGTCTCTCTCTCTCAGACCCCCTTCCTCTCTCTCTCTCTCAGACCCCCTTCCTCTCTCTCTCTCTCTCTTTCAGACCCCCTTTCTCTCTCTCTCTCTCAGACCCCCTTCCTCTCTCTTCTCTCTCTCTCTCAGACCCCCTTCCTCTCTCTCTCTCTCTCAGACCCCCTTCCTCTCTCTCTCTCTCTCTTTCAGACCCCCTTTCTCTCTCTCTCTCTCTCAGACCCCCTTCCTCTCTCTTTCTCTCTCTCTTTCAGACCCCCTTCCTCTCTTTCTCTCTCTCTTTCAGACCCCTTCCTCTCTCCTTCTCTCTCTCTTCAGACCCCTTCCTCTCTCTCTCTCTCTCAGACCCCCTTCCTCTCTCTCTCTCTCTCTTTCAGACCCCCTTTCTCTCTCTCTCTCTCAGACCCCTTCCTCTCTCTTTCTCTCTCTCTTTCAGACCCCCTTCCTCTCTCCTTCTCTCTCTCTTTCAGACCCCCTTCCTCTCTCTCTCTCTCTCTCAGACCTCCTTCCTCTCTCTCTCTCTCTCTTTCAGACCCCCTTTCTCTCTCTCTCTCTCTCTTTCAGACCCCCTTTCTCTCTCTCTCTCTCAGACCCCCTTCCTCTCTCTTTCTCTCTCTCTTTCAGACCCCCTTCCTCTCTCTCTCTCTCTCTCTCTCAGACCCCCTTCCTCTCTCTTTGTCTCTCTCTCTCAGACCCCCTTCCTCTCTCTCTCTCTCTCAGACCCCTTCCTCTCTCTCTCTCTCTCTTTCAGACCCCCTTTCTCTCTCTCTCTCTCTCAGACCCCCTTCCTCTCTCTTCCTCTCTCTCTCTCAGACCCCCTTCCTCTCTCTCTCCGATAGTTGCATGGAACGAGAATGCTCAGCACAGCGTCTTTGTGGTTGGTCAGTTATTTTAAAAAACATCGCGCTGTGAGTTTCATAGCTGACAGGTTCTGGGAGCAGGAATAGCGGTCTCCCAAATTCAGACTTTTCGTGGTTTTCCTGCGGGTTCCAACTGTATTTTTAAAAGCCCACCAGAAAACCCTGAATCTGTCCGAAGTTGGAAAATCATTGTTCCTGATGTCAGAAGCCATCAGCTATGAAACGATGTTTTAAAAAGCTGGGCTGGATGAAGATGGCAACAGTGGAAAATTTCTCATCTCTGAAATACATCCGCAGGCCAGATGGAAACCTTTGGCAGGCCGGATCCTGGTCTAGTGGGCCGTTATGTTGGACTACCCTGGACTAATTCAATACAGCTAATCAAACAAATGGCAAACAAAATAGAATACCTGCCTCCCCAGAATTAAAACCACTAATTACAAACGCAGGTGTTTTTTTCTCCACTTTCTGCACCCTCACTTCCAACAAGCGGTGCTCGTGGATTTCTTTGTCACTAAGATTGAGGCCATCCAATCAGCAGCCTCTGGCACTTCCCTCCCTTCCCTAGTCCACCGGGCTCTAAGGCTAGCCTTCTCTCCTAGTTGTGAGGTGAGTAAGGGAGTGCGGTGAAGAGGGGAAGGAGGCGCTCCTTTCTTCTACCTTTTTCAGCCTCCAGTAGTTGGTGAATTTTCTTCTCTGGTCTCCAAACTAGTAGAGTGCGACTTAACTCATAAGCCAATTGGTCAGTGAGTATCCACTGTTAGGGACTGTGTGTGAATAGCTCTATGACTCTAGCTGTCACTAGCTGCAAAAATTTGACCACCAGGCTTCAGACCTTGGGTGACGATTGGAGTCACTTTGGTGCATCGGCGAGGCTGAGGACTACATAGATATCATGTTTAGGGAAATGCTGACACCACAGGTTAGGATGTTGCAGGCAGAGACGGAATGGATGACCACCAGAAAATCTAGGAGGATCAGGCAGGTAGTGCAGGAACCGGTTTTCCATTTAGGATGCTAGTAAGGGTAATGGTTCCTCAGAGGTGTGTAGCAAGAGCCAAGTTCAAGGCACCACGGATGGCTTAGCTGCATGGATGGGAAGGAAGAGTGGAAGAGGAGTAGTGGTAGGGGATTCGATAGTTAGAGGAACAGACAGACGTTTCTGCGGCTATAGTCATGACTCCAGGATGGTATATTGCCTCTCTGGTGGCTGGGTTAGGAATGTCACAGAGCGGATGCAGGACATTCTTAAGTGCGGGCGAACAGCCAGGGGTCGTGGTTTTACATGGGTACCAATGACATAAGTAGAAAGAGGGATGAGGTCCTGAAAGCAGATTTAAGGGAGCTAGGTAAGACAATAAAAAGCAGGAGCTCAGAGGTTTACTCCCTGTGCCACGTGCTAGTTATAGAAACAGGAGGCTAGAGCTGATGAATGCATGGCTGGAGAGATAGTGCAGGAGGAGGGCTTTAGATTCCTGGGGCACTGGGACCGGTTCTGGGGGAGGTGGACCTGTATAAGCCAGATGGTTTGCACCTCAATAGGGCCAGGCATCAATATCCTTACCGGGAGGTTTACTAGTGCTGTTGGGAGGGTTTAAACTAGTTTGGCAGGAAGATGGGAACCTGAGGGTAGACTCAGATGGAGCAAAATCAGAAATGGAAATGGAAGGCAGAAAATTAGTGAATGAGTCTGGAAGGCAGAGAAAACAAATGATAGAAGATTAAAAAAAAGTTTGGCAGTGCTCAAGGATATATCCTTCAATGCAAGGAGTATAGCAAATAGAACAGATGAACTGAGGGCACAGATAGAAAGGTGGCAGTATGATATCATAGCAATTACAGAAACATGGCTTTTTAAGGAGAGACAGGAATGGCAGTTCCTGGTTACAGGGTTTTCAGATGAGATAGAGAGGGAGATGAAATGGGAGAGGGGTTGGCAATTTTGGTTAGAGAAGCAAGTACAGCTGTAAGGATGGATGATATGTTAGAAGGATCATCAACTGAGGAACAAAAAAATGGGCAGTCACACTGCTGGAAGTGTACTATAGACCCCAAACAGTCAGAGGGAGATAGACGAACAAATATGTAGACAAATCTCTGAGAAGTGCAAAAATAATAGGGCAGTAATAGTAGGGGATTTTCATTACCCCAATATTAACTGGGATAGCTTTAGTGTGAAAGGAATGAAGGTAACAGAATTCTTAAGATGCACTCAGGAGAACTTTTTTGGCCAGTATGTAACAAATCCAAGAAGAGAGGGCGCAGTTCTGGACTTGGTTTTAGGAAATGAAGATGGGCAGTGGGAGAGCATTTTGGTGGTAGTGATTCAGTTAGTTTTAACGTAATCATGGGAAAGGACAGAGATAGAACAGGAGTTAAGTTCTAAATTGGGGCAAGGCTAATTTTACTAAGCTGAGGAGTGATTTAGCGAAAGTGGACTGGAAACAGCAACCTGAAGGTAAATCAGTGTCAGTACAGTGGGAAGGATTTAAAGGGGAGATTCATGGGTTTCAGAATAAACATGTTCTCACAAAAAGAAAGGATGGGACGGTCAAATCTAGAGCCCCCTAGATGTCAAGGAGCTTACAGGGTACGATAAGGCAGGAAAGGAAAGCTTATGTCAGACACCGAGAACTCAATACCACAGAAAGCCGAGAGGAATATAGAAAGTGGAGGGGTGAAATCAAAAAGGAAATTAGGAAAGCAAAGAGAGAACATGAAAGAATATTGGCAGGCAAAGTCAAGGTGAACCCAAAGATGTTTTATCATTACATAAAGAAAAAGAGGATAACTAAGAGTAGGGCTCATAAAAGACCTAAAAGGTAATCTCTGTGTGCAAGCAGAAGATGTGGGTATAGTTCTTAATGAATACTTTGCGT
This sequence comes from Heterodontus francisci, assembly GCF_036365525.1. Lineage (NCBI taxonomy): Eukaryota > Metazoa > Chordata > Chondrichthyes > Heterodontiformes > Heterodontidae > Heterodontus > Heterodontus francisci. Next base: position 16,420,617 of record NC_090394.1, read on the forward strand.
CTGTCTTCACAAAAGAGGGGGATGATGCAGATCTTGTAGTTAAGGAGGAGGATGTGAAGTATTGGATGTGATAAACATTGGGAGAGAGGACGTATTAAAGGGATTAGCATCCTTGAAAGTGGATAAATCACCAGGGCCAGATGAAACATACCCCAGGCTGCTAACAGAAGCCAGGGAAGTAACAGTGGAAGGTCTGACCATCATTTTCCATTCCTCACTGGATACAGGTGTGGTGCCGGAGGATTGGAGGTCTGCTAACGTTGTACCTTTGTTTAAAAAAGGAGCGAGGATAGACCGAATAATTACAGACCAGTCAGTCTAACCTCAGTAGTGGGAAAATTATTGGAATCAATTCTGAGGGACAGCATAAACGGTCACTTCGAGAGGCAGGGATTAATCAAGGATAGTCAGCATGGGTTTGTTAAGGGAAGGTCGCATTTGACAAATTTTAGTTTAGAGATAGAGCACTGAAACAGGCCCTTCGGCCCACTGAGTCTGTGCCGACCATCAACCACCCATTTATACTAATCCTACACTAATTCCATATTCCGACCACATCTCCACCTACCTATACTAGGGGCAATTGCTAATGGCCAATTTACCGATCAACCTGCAAGTCTTTGGCATGTGGGAGGATACCGGAGCACCCGGAGGAAACCCACGCAGACACAGGGAGAACTTGCAAACTCCACACAGGCAGTACCCAGAATTGAACCCAGGTCTCTGGAGCTGTGAGGCTACGGTGCTAACCACTGCGCCACTGTGATTGAACTTTTTGAGGAAGTAACAAGGAGGCTTGATGAGGGTTGTGCAGTTGATGTGGTCTACATGGATTTTAGCAAGGCATTTGACAAGGTCCCACATGGCAGACTGGTTAAAAAAATAGAAGCCCGTGGGATCCAGGGGAATGTAGCAAGCTGGATACAAAATGGGCTCGGTGGCAGGAAACAAAGGGTAATGGTTGATAAGTGTTTTTGCAACTGGAGGTCTGTTTCCAGTGGCGTTCCACAGGGCTCAATACCGGGTCCCATGCTTTTTGTGGCATATGTTAATGATTTGGACATAAATGTAGGGGAAATGATCAAGTATGCAAACAACACTAAGATCGGCTGTGTGCTTGATAGCGAGGAGGATAGCTGTAGACTGCAGGAAGATACTGATGGTCTGGTCAGGTGGGCAGAAAAGTGGCAAATGGAATTTAACCCAGAGAAGTGTGAGATTGATGCATTTAGGGAGGTCAAACAAGGTAATGAAATACACAATAAATGGGAGTATACGGAGAGGCAGCCAGAAGCACTGCACAAAGAACAGGCAGGCGCTGTGCAAACGACGACTGACAACACCTATGCAGTCAAATTCAGCTGGCCTCAGACACCGGAAACATCAGAGGAATGTATGATGGCATTAAGAGAGCTTTTGGGCCAACCATCAAGAAGATCGCCCCCCTCAAATCTAAATCAGGGGACACAATAACTGACCAACGCAAGCAAATGGACCGCTGGATTGAGCACTACCGAGAACTGTACTCCAGGGAGAATGTTGTCACTGAGACTGCCCTCAATGCACCCCAGCCTCTACCAGTCATGAATGAGCTGGACGTACAGCCAACAAAATCGGAACTCAGTGATGCCATTGATTCTCTAGCCAGCGGAAAAGCCCCTGGGAAGGACGGCATTACCCCTGAAATAATCAAGAGTGCCAAGCCTGCTATACTCTCAGCACTGCATGAACTGCTTTGCCTGTGCTGGGACGAGGGAGCAGTACCTCAGGACATGCGCGATGCCAATATCATCACCCTCTATAAAAACAAAGGTGACTGCGGTGACTGCAACAACTACCGTGGAATCTCCCTGCTCAGCATAGTGGGGAAAGTCTTTGGTCGAGTCGCTTTAAACAGGCTCCAGAAGCTGGCCGAGCGTGTATACCCTGAGGCACAGTGTGGCTTTCGTGCAGAGAGATCGACCATTGACATGCTGTTCTCCCTTCGTCAGATACAGGAGAAATGCCGGGAACAACAGATGCCCCTCTACGTTGCTTTCATTGATCTCACCAAACCCTTTGACCTCGTCAGTAGACGTGGTCTCTTCAGACTACTAGAAAAGATTGGATGTCCACCAAAGCTACTAAGTATCATCGCCTCATTCCATGACAATATGTAAGGCACAATTCAGCATAGCGGCGCCTCATCAGACCCCTTTCCTATCCTGAATGGCGTGAAACAGGGCTGTGTTCTAACACCCACACTGTTTGAGATTTTCTTCTCCCTGCTGCTCTCACATGCGTTCAAGTCTTCAGAAGAAGGAATTTTCCTCCACACAAGATCAGGGGGCATTTGTTCAACCTTGCCCGTCTAAGAGCGAAGACCAAAGTACAGAAAGTCCTCATCAGGGAACTCCTCTTTGCTGACGATGCTGCTTTAACATTTCACACTGAAGAGTGTCTGCAGAGTCTCATCGACAGGTTTGCAACTGCCTGCAACGAATTTGGCCTAACCATCAGCCTCAAGAAAATGAACATCATGGGACAGGACATCAGAAATGCTCCATCCATGAATATCGGCGACCTACCTAGGCTCAACTATCACCAGTAAACTGTCTCTCGATGCTGAAATCAACAAGCGCATGGGAAAGCCTTCCACTGCTATGTCCAGACTGGCCAAGAGAGTGTGGGAAAATGGCTCACTGACACAGAACACAAAAGTCCGAGTGTATCAAGCCTGTGTCCTCAGTACCTTGCTCTATGGCAGCGAGGCCTGGACAACATATGTCAGCCAAGAGCGACGTCTCAATTCATTCCATCTTTGCTGCCTCCGGAGAATACTTGGCATCAGGTGGCAGGACCGTATCTCCAACACAGAAGTCCTCGAGGCGGCCAACATCCCCAGCTTATACACACTACCGAGTCAGCGGCGCTTGAGATGGCTTGGCCATGTGAGTCGCATGGAAGTTGACAGGATCCCCAAAGACACATTGTACAGCGAGCTCGCCACTGGTATCAGACCCACCGGCCGTCCATGTCTCCGCTTTAAAGACGTCTGCAAACGCAACATGAAGTCCTTTGACATTGATCACAAGTCGTGGGAGTCAGTTGCCAGCGATCGTCAGAGCTGGCGGGCAGCCATAAAGGCGGGGCTAAAGTGTGGCGAGTCGAAGAGACTTAGCAGTTGGCAGGAAAAAAGACAGAAGCGCAAGGGGGGAGCCAACTGTGTAACAGCCCCGACAAACAATTTCTTCTGCAGCACCTGTGGAAGAGTCTGTCACTCTAGAATTGGCCTTGATAGCCACTCCAGGTGCCGCTCCACAAACCACTGACCACCTCCAGGCGCTTACCCATTGTCTCTCGAGACAAGGAGGCCAAAGAAGAAGAAGAAGACGGAGAGGTGTAGAGGAAGCGAGGGACCTTGGAGTGAATGTCCACAGATCCCTGAAGGTAACAGGACAGATCGATAAGGTGGTTAAGAAGGCATATGGAATCCTTTCCCTTATTAGCTGAGGTATAAAATATAAGAGTAGGAAGGTTATGCAGGAACTATATAAAACATTAGTTAGGCCACAACTTGAGTACTGTGTGCAGTTCTAGTCATCCCATTACAGAAGGATATAATTGCACTGGAGAGGTCAGTGAATCGTGCATAGATTTAAAGTGATTGGTAGAAGGATTAGAGGGGAATGAGGAAAAACCTTTTCACCCACCGGGTGTTGGGAGTCTGGAACGCACTGCCTGAAAGGATGGTAGAGATAGAAAACCTCATCTCATTTAAAAGGTGCCTGGATGTGCACCTGAAGTGCCAGAACCTGCAGGGCTCTGGACCAAATGCTGGAAAGTGGGATTTGGCTGGGTGGCTCTTTATTTTTTCCAGCCAATGCAGACACGATGGGCCAAGTGGCCTCTTTCTGTGCCGTAAACTTTCTATGATTCTACTCTATGATAAAATCCATCTCAGCCCTTCTCCCCCAAAACTGCTGACCACCCAACTTCCCTTCCTGGTTCCCATGTTAGCCAATATTGTTAATTGTTCTCTTTCCTCAGGTCCCGTCCCTCCTTCCTTCACTTCTGCCATTATCACCCCTCTCCTCAAATAAACATCCTTTGAACACCGCGTCCTTGCAAACTACCACCCTATCTCCAAACTCCCTTTCCTCTCCAAAGTTCTTTAATGTGTTGTCGCCTCCCAAATCCGAGCTGAGCTTCCGATCAGATATTCACATCATTGAGATCACCTATTTCCACCTCCGTAACATCATAACATCTTTCCCACAACACCATGTTTAAATCCCTCCAATCAAGTTTCTGCCCTGCTACACTATCGAAACAGCTCTTACCAAACTAACAAATGACATCCTATGTGACTGTGACAAAAGTAAACTTTGCCTCCTCATCCTTTTTGACCTGGGGAAAATTGATGTACAGAGAGATTTGGGTGTTCAGGTCCATTGTTCCCTGAAGGTGGCAACGCAGGTCAATAGAGTGGTCAATAAGGCATACGGCATGCTTTCCTTCATCGGACGGGGTATTGAGTACAAGAGTTGGCAGGTCATGTTACAGTTGTATAAGACTTTGGTTCGGCCACATTTGGAATACTGCGTGCAGTTCTGGTCGCCACATTACCAAAAGGATGTAGATGCTTTGGAGAGGGTGCAGAGGAGGTTCACCAGGATGTTGCCTGGTATGGAGGGTGCTAGCTATGAAGAGAGGTTGAGTAGATTAGGATTATTTTCATTAGAAAGACGGAGGTTGAGGGGGGACCTGATTGAGGTGCACAAAATCATGAGAGGTATAGACAGGGTGGATAGAAAGAAGCTTTTTCCCAGAGTGGGGGATTCAATTACTAGGGGTCACGAGTTCAAAGTGAGAGGGGAAAAGTTTAGGGGGGATATGCGTGGAAATTTCTTTACGCAGAGGGTGGTGGGTGCCTGGAACGCGTTGCCAGCGGAGGTGGTAGACGCGGGCACGATAGCGTCTTTTAAGATGTATCTAGACAGATACATGAATGGGCAGGAAGCAAAGAGATACAGACCCTTAGAAAATAGGCGACAGGTTTAGATAGAGGATCTGGATTGGCGCAGGCTTGGAGGGCCGAAGGGCCTGTTCCTGTGCTGTAATTTTCTTTGTTCTTTGACGTGTCTGCAGCCTTTGACATGGTTGACCACACCATCCTCCTCCAAAGACAGTGTGAGTTTCCACAGTGATGACAGTCAACTCTACCCCTCACCACCATATTTCTACATTATAACAGTGACTACACTTCAAAAATACCTCAATGACTGTAAAGCACTTTGGGATGTCCTGTGGTCATCAAAGGCACTATATAAAGGCAAGATTTTTCTTTACTCTTGATTCTTCCACTGTTTTGAAGTTATCAGACTGCCTGTCTGACATCCAGTTCTGTATGAGCAGATAGATCCTCTAACAAAAGATTGGGAAGACCAAAACCTTTGTCTTCAGACGCTGCTACAAACTCCATTCCTCTCCCTGCAACTGTCTGAGACTGAGCTAGGCTGTTCGTGGGCTTGGTGTCATATTTGATCCCGAGGTGAACTTCCAACCACATTCATGTCATTAAGATCACCTATTTCCACCTCCGTAACATCACCCTACCTCAGCTCACCTTCTGCTGAAGCCCTCAACCATTCCTTTGTTACCTCTAGGTCTTATGTATTCTAACACACTCCTGTCTGGTCTCCCACTCTCTACCATACATAAACTTGAGGTTATCCAAAGCTCTGCTGTCCTAACTCACACCAAGTCCAGTTCACTCATCACCCCTGAGCCTGATGACCTATAGTGGCTCCTGATTAAGAAAAACTATTTTAAAATTCTAGTCCTTGCTTTCAAATTCCTCCATCGAGTCACCCCTCCCTCTCTCTGTAATCTCTTCCAGCCCCACAATCTTCCGAGTTATGTACACTCCTCTAATTCTGGCCTCTTGAGCATCCCTGATTTTAATCGCTCCACCACTGGTAGACATGCCTTCAGCTGCCGAGTCCTGGAATTCCATCCCTACACCTCTCCGCCTCTCGATCTCTCTTTCCTCCTTTAAAAAACTCCTTAAAATCTACCTCTTTGATCAAGCTTTTGGTCACCTGTCTGAATGTCTCCTTCTGTGGCTCGGTGTCATATTTTGTTTGGTAATACCCCTCTGATGCGCCTTGGGACATTTTTTTTTACAGTAAAGACACTATAGAAATAAAAGTTGGTGTTGTTTCTGCAGCTTATGTACCCAGTCTCCTCAAAATTCCATGTTCATCGCTTGATGTGTATAATGGAGCTCCTCTGATAGCTTACTCTGTAAAGGTAATTATATACGATTACAAAGTATCAACAGCACAGAAACAGGCCATTCGGCCCAATAGATCCATGCCAGTGTTTAGGCTCCATATGAGCCTCATCCTGACCTTCTTTATCTAACCCCATCAGCATATACTTCTAATCTTAAAATCCTCGATCAGATCACCCTCGGTCTTTCTTTTCTAGAGAAAAGACCCCCAGGTTGTTCAATCTTTCCTGATAGGTATAATCACTCAAATGGCTGTCATTTTTGCAAATCTTTTCCAGTGCCTCTATATATTTATTTTATAATATAGAGACTAGAACTGTTCACAGTTTTCAGAAGTCTGGTCTAACCAAGGTTCTACAAATAGCTTCCCTGCTTTTCAGTTCTGTCTCTCCAGAAGTGAACCCCAGTGCTTTCTTTGCTTTTTTTGTGAAATGGCCTCATTAGCCTGCTTTGCTACTTTTAGTGATTGGTGTTTCTATATCCTGAGATCCCTCTGCTCTGCTACCCCATTTATACACTTATATTCCAAGGAGTATGAGGTCTTTATTCTTCTTACCAAAATGAATTACCTCTCACTTATCTACATTGAAGTACATTCACCAATTACACGCCCAATCTGCAAATTTATTAATGCCTCCTATATTTTGTCACAATCCCCTCTGCATTAACTACATCCCAAATGTGGGGTCATCCACAGATTTTGAAATTATGCTTCCGATTCCAGAGTCCAAATCGTTTATCTAACAGTGGTCCCAGCACAATTAGATGAGTGAGGGGATTTGCTCATCTGCAACTTTGCAAGTTAATAATAACTGCAATTTCCAGGGGTGACATTGGCAGGGGGGCAGGGTGGGGGGAATCTCCCAATTTCATGGCATTAGCTGAGCAGATGATCCGTGGAAAACAAGAGAAATCATATAAACCTTTCCACATATCCTCCACACAAGTTACAGCAGCAGATCAGGGAAATTCTACTCCCATGTCCCTTCAGATCATTTCTATCCCATAAAATTATTTTTCCTGATTTTTTTTTTTCTAGCTTGCATTCAATTCACTCACTTCCTGAATCCAGCAGCAGAATCTGCCTCAAAACCTGGGCCACTGCGCAACTGCTTTTTCAGGTGTTTCCACCTTTCCTCCAATTGTTTCTTTAGGGGATCCAGCTCCATTCGATCCAGCTGTAATAAAATTAATTGGAATTTCATGGAACTAGAAATTAGATAACCCATTAAAAGTAGTTCTGAAAAACATTTCACAGTAGGTTTATTGAACTTCAGGCTTGCAGTACAATTTTATTTGCTTAATTTACATCATACGAAATCTGATTTTTTAAAATAATCATTATCTTTTATAACTCTCTTCATTGACTACTTTCAATTTTTGGCTTCACGGTTTGCCTTTCCTTCTGTCTATTCATCCCATTATTACCTCTGCCTTAATATGTAAAATGCTTGTTTACCTACACCAAAATACAAATAAAAATATAAATTCCTTCTGAAGTTCTTTATCCTGTCCATTAAATAGAAGGTAAAGAAGTGAACAGCATGACCAAGTTTTGAAGAAACTGAGAAAATATTGATAAAATTGATAATATAGTCATAACCAAGAAAAGGAAACAAATGTAGAATAATAAACAGTGAAAAATGATACAACTGAATTGATTTGGAAATAATCAGGAATAAAACATTGATGGAAAAATGCAATAACTGAAGGCAGAAATATAGGCTAACAGGAAGTGCAAGACACTGATATTTTCACTGGTATGCATTCGGTTCTGTCTCACACTCTTCCAGCTAGTTTGAACTCACATAGCAACAAGCCTTACAGCTTCTGACATCTAGAACTGCTCAGGAGTGTGTGGATAATCAAATGGAATAAATTGGTTTAGGAACCACACAGAGTAAATTCTTACAGCACAACTGCTGCTCAGCATCACTTACAAGCATTTGTCTCTGTGGGTCTGAAAAATGGATTGTATACACCGAGTAGCAAGTCTCATAAATCACTATTAAAAAAATCTGTCTTCAAAACTACTGCATGGATATAGATGAAAGACTAGAAAGAACAGGCTGTACCTATTATCACAGATCTCCATTGTTAACTAGAAAATCTAAAACAGGTCAGGAAGCTTCAAATTCACTTGCAAACAGTAAATATTTACCTAACTTCAGAAGCCCTTTTACAGTGAATGTTGAGCGTTAGCAGTTTAAATTGAATGAATCAAAATTTTGTATCGGCATCACAGTTCATTACGATTGCACTAATACATATGTAGGCAGCATAAACTCGATAGTAATTTCATTAACTCCTTTTAGTAATTATTTGATGCTTAGATAGATGGTTAGAAATAAATAGACAATAAAATACTGGATCTTATTACCTTGCAGTCCATGTCACAAAGAAGTTTCTCCAGCACCTTCTGCCAGTCCTTCTCTTGGGCACACACTTTATTCAATAGTTCCTGCATCATTGCATTTAACTGCTGTGCTGTTGCATCCAGTAGTGTTCTACTCACTTTAGATTCTAATGCTTTTTTGTCAGCTTTCTGGAGTGAGAAACAAGGAAGAAATATTATTAAAAGGGAATATATTTCCCTAAGGATAACTGTTTTCCTTCTGATTGATCAAGCTGGCAGATAGTATTTGGCAAAGTACCAACAGTGTATTGGTGTGACAATTAACTGAAGCAGAGGTTGCAGTCTGACAACATATCCTACCAGTAACATTCTACCAGTAGAAGAATGAATATAGCTTCTCATTTTTTTCTTTCAAGAGAACAAATTAAGACTGTTAACTGAGGAGGAATGCTGAAATTGTTAGATATGCTTTCAAATTGAGAGATTAGTGCCAAAAAACAATTTCCTCCCATTCCCACATATAAAATGCTTCTAAAAATTACATTTGTAGTCACCCATTCCATGTACGAATGGTCAACTTGTCAGCTATCAGTTCATGATCAGATTAGTCCTTCCTGATAGAGTCCTTACATTTTTATAAAGTGTTAGTTTCATGAGCTTGTGAAGACTCACAAACACAAATGAATTAAGTGACAGCCACAAAGGCATTGAATTCATTGTGTGGCATCAGGTAGGTACCTGAGGTGAAAGGACTGCTGGCGGAGAAAATTTAGGTAGAATCCATCTTCAGGTTCTGAAGGTACATGTCTGAGATTTTAACCTGTCTTCTTACAGAATCTGACAGACCCTTTTTGACTTTACAACATTTAATTTTTACATTAGATAAAGTAAAATACATTAAAATAAATAGAAAAAGTTTCTGTTTATATGTGTTCCTTTTTCTGGTCAATTTTCTTCCTTCTTCTCCCCTAGTGAAGGTGTTGACACCTTGCTAGACTTTGGTTTCACGGGTATCGTGCACCTTCTGACATCTCCCCCAAGTAGCTATTATTCATGTATGAATCTGGAGAGCCAATAAATTATTCAAACATGAGGAGGAGGAGTCACAGCCAAACCCAAACCTTTCATCACCAAAGTCCACATGTACATACTTCTATCAGCGACATTAGGGCAATTGTTGAAGGCAGCTAACTCAACCTGGATTGGGTTATGAAAGCTGACACTTTCCAGTTCTATAAGGCACAGCTTTACTGGCTAACAGTCCTGAGTATAGCGGGGTCCCTCCTAAGCACTAAAACCTTCCCATTTACAAATTGTGGGCTGGATTTTATGGGTTCCGCTGAGACAGGGTCAGTGGCGGGCGGGGGGGTCCATTGAATTGCGACAGGAGATGGGAAGGTGGGGGGCGGGGGGGGGCAGTGGGCCCATCGCTGCCCTGGTGCCAAGTAATTTTGCCTGGGGCAGGACAGGCCGATAACTGCTCTCCCACACAGAAGCCAACTGAGGCCTATAAGTGACCTTTTAACAGCCACTTAAGGGTCTCTTCCCTCTGCTGCTGGGATTTAACCTGCAGCGCTGGGGGAAGGTGCTCCGCCGTGTGGAAAGGATGCCTTGTAAAACAAGGCACCCTCCCTGCAGGCTTGTGGGGGCGGGGATGCTCTTCCTCCGTGGGCAATCTGTGGCCCACGGAGGACCCCTGCTGGCCAAGCCTTCACCTCCATGGACCCCCCTCCCCTTAATCTTCACGCTCACCACCCCCCGCCAACCCCACTTTCCTGGTGGGCCTTCTGGACTGGCCCCTGCGACCCTGCCTCACTTACCTAATGTCCGGGGTTCTAGCGCTGGGCCTGGGTCCAAGGCATCTACAATACCGGCAGTGGCCACTGCTTCTGGTGTCACTGCCAGTAGTGCTCAGCTGCTGGCCCTGTGATTGGTCGGCAGCTCTTGGAGGCGGGAATCCTATCTTTAAAGGGATGAAGATCCTGGTGCCAGAAACCTTGCTTCCAGAGCAACGGAGGATAGCCCCGGGGGGTGAGGGGGGGGGCGGTGTGGGGAGCTCGAAAAGGTTCTCTCAGTATTTTATGCCCAGTACCGCGAGTTCCGCTGGATGCACAAAATCCAGCCCTGTATTTCCCTCTGATACACATGCAATCACCTACTTACTAGATAAACATGCTAAAGTTCTGGGTAATTCAATAAATATTTTTAAAGTGAAAACTGTTGTTTTGAATGATTCCAGACATGATTCCGTGAACCTGACTGTTCTTAATCCCCTAAATCTAAAAAAAAGTTTTTAGAATTCATGATATTTTATAAACTCATGCAATTATCCTGAGAACATAAGAAATAGGAGTAGGCCATACAGCCCTTCAAATCTCCTCCACCATTTACTAAGATCATGGCTGATCTTCAATATCTACTCCAATTTCCTGTCCTATCCCTTAGTTTCCCTCAATTCCCTTGGTGCCCAAAAATCTCAGTCATGAAAATACTCATCGACTCAGCATCCACAGCCCTCTGGGGTAAAGAAATCCAAAGATTTAAAACCCTCTCAGTGAAGACATTTCTCTTCAGCCCAGTCCTAAATGGCTGACCCCTTATCCTGAAACTATGACCCCTAGTTCTAAACATCCCAGCCAGGGGAAACAGCCTCTCTGTGCCTACCCTGTTAACCCCTTTAAGAATTATATACGTTTCAATGAGATCAACCCACCATTTTTCTAAACTCCAGAGATACAGGCCCATTCTATTCAATCTCTACTCAAACCACATCCTGATTGAATTGATTCCATTCGAAATAAAAAAGTAATTAAAAGAGAGCGTTGTGAAGTGTTTTACAATTGCATCTTTGATACTCTGATTTCATTTTTCATGGTCGGTTTTATTTTAGGCTCAATTTTTTAAAATTGAGGATGTTGTAAACAGCACAGTGTCCCATCTGCTACAACAGGGACTTCTCCAAACTGCCAACATTTTGTGCCAGTTTTTTGAGTAAGCGTCCCGAGCTGTACATATAGCCATTATAGGACAGGAAGTGGCCATTCCACCCATCGAGTCCATGCCAGCTCTCTGTAGAGCAACCCAGTGGGCTGAATTTTATAAGCCCCCTGACATCAGGGGTCTTGGCTGGGGGGCCAGAAAACACTTCCGGGAGACGCCCGCCACAGACCTCAATGCTAGAAAGGCCCCGCCCCATTTTACCAAGGCGGTGAGCCCTCAGGGCGACCCCCCCTCCGCCCACCACGTGGCGAAAAAATCTTAATTTAAATATGATAATAAAGTTTAATGAATGAATAATTATTCACTGTAACTTAATTTTGTCATGAATACTGATTTTAAACTGTTACTGGAGTGAAGAAAGGACTTGTTAAACAGATCAGCCGTGGCTGGAAAAGACATTTGCACATTAACAGACAGTGTTTGGAAGGACAAAGCAGCCATTCCCTGACATATCCAACCCATAATGGACTTTTGATCACGAGACATTGAAGGTGGGGGAGCTCACGTTCCAGGTTGACCGCTAAGATTGCCGAATACACAAACAGATATGGTCAAACCAGCTAGTCACATGACTAACCTGCTGAGCAACCTGAATTTTTTGAATTTGTACAAACAGTTTGGGGAGAAAGTCTGTTTGCTCCTGAACTGAGAAGTAGTCTCTCCTGTCTGCTCCCATCTCTTTCTCACACACCTCTGAATCCACTGAAGACACACAAACCCCAAGACAGAAAAGTCTCCGACAGCAAACAAAGTTTAAGAAGAATACTGGGTCCCAATGAAAAACAAAATCTACCTACAATCAAGGACTCTACAGTGAGCTCAAAGAACCATAACAAAAACTCATCAGATATTGCATCAAACTTTTCCACTTTATTTTTCTTCTGCTCTTTTCTGTCTCTATCTGCATGTGTGTATCGCGTGTGCATGCTAGCATGGGCGCGTCATGTATCTGTAGGCATTAACTGAATTAGAGTTTAAGTTAAAGTTTAATAAATTTCAACTTGTCCTGTCTAAACCTAAGAAAGCCTGTTTGTGCTGATTTCTTTGTCTTATAATTGGAAAGCGGTAAACAAGAATTCAGCAAGGGGGCAGCTAAAAACACTGTGTGTTTAAAATTAAACCCTGTCACAATAAGACCAGGTGAAGGTTGAAAGGGCACTCTAGACCTTTTTCTTACATGGTCGTAACAAAAATTTGGGGCTAGTGTCCGGAATTGACCCACAGACAAACGAGAGATATTGGAAGTGGGAAGTCAAATTGTTCCCAATCAAAAAGGAGCAAGATTAATACAGTTTTTCTTGTGGTTGTGTGCAATTGAATACCAACATGTCTGCAACTGAAGTGAGTAGCTCTCCAAGCCAGGGTGAAGTAACTTGGGATAAGTTAAAAGCACTGTCTTTGGAGGAGTTGAGGAAAATGGTTGATCAGTGTGGGATCACAGTACATGCCAAGGCTAGGAAGTCTGAACTCCTAAGGCTAGTAACCATCCATTTTTCCCTTCAACCTGAAGAAATAGAAACAAGGTCCGAAGCAGACTCCGACAGGGTATTGTTAGCAAAGATGCAACTGGAACACAGGAAACTTGAATTTGAGGGGAGGGAGAGAGAAAGAATATTCTGGAAGGAATGTGAAGAGAGAGAGTTGAAGTGGCTTGAATTAACTAGGGGCGACAGAGTAACCCCAGTGAAAGCATGGCCAATATGGAGGAGCATAATTCAGGGCTGGGTACAGAATTGTTGAAACAAGCTCAACTAATTCCAAAATTCAATGAGGAGAATGTAGAAGATTTTTTGTGTCCTTTGAGAAACTGGCAAGGCAGCTAAAATGGCCAGCTGTAACCTGGCCTCTTTTACTACAAAGCAAGCTAACTGGAAAAGCCCATGAGGTTTATTCCCTGTTGCCAGATGAGAGTTCATCGAATTATGAACTGACCAAAAATACTATTGTTGGTACTGGCTTTTGACCAGTGGCTGAGGGCTCTTAAAGTACAGCTCAGCTATGAGAATCTCAGAGAAGTAATTTAAACACTATCTCCCACTCTACATGAACCTCCAGGTTCCTCTGTTCCTGCACACTCTTTAAAACTGTGCCATTTAATCTAAATTGCCTCTCCCTATTCCTTCTGCCAAAATGCATCACCTCACACTTTTCTGTATTAAATTCCATCTGCCACTTGTGGCCCATTCTGCTAGTCTATCTATGTCCAGCTGCAGTCGATTGGTATCATCCTCACTGTTTGCCATACCTCCAAGTTTGGTATCATTGGCAAATTTTGAAATTTTACTCTGTATCCAATATCCAAGTCATTTGTGGTCCTAGCACTGTCCCTTAAGGAACAGCACTGTCTATCATCCTCCTGTTTGAAAAACGACCATTTACCGCAACTCATTGTTTTCTGTCCTTAAGCCAATTTTTCATCCAAGCTGGCGTTGACCCTCCTATTCCATGAGCTTCAAGTTTGGTAACCAGTCTTTTAGGTGGTACTTTGTCAAATGCTTTCTTAAAACCCATATAGACAACATCCACAGCTTTCCCTTCATCAATCTTCTCTGTTACTTCATCAAAAAATTCAGTTATATTAGCGAAGCACGATTTGCCTTTTACAAGTTCGTGCTGGGTCTCCTGAATTAACTCAAACCTCTCCAACTGTCTACTGATTCTTGATTATTGTTTCTACACACTTGCCACCACTGATGTTAAATTGACCAGCCTGTAGTTACTAGGAATGTTCTTAACACAGCAATGGCCATGTGGTGTGACGTGGGTGGTTCCCACTGTTCAACTCCCCACCTGACCACAGCAAGTGTACTTGTATTAAGAGTTTTGTCTCTTGGTGTTTTATTTTTCAAATAAACAGACAGTGACAGGTTTTCTTACAGATTTTAAAAACAGAAAGTCAATTGGTTATTGATCGATACACCTTATCCCGAAATTGTTGCAACTTCATTCACTCACTCATTCGCCCGCACACACCCATAAGAAGGGGCAGATAGAGAAGGTAAAGAGGTAGGTGGGTCTTAGTGGGGGAGAAGGGTTATGATAAACCTGTTGAATTCTCTTGTGACTCAAGTTCCAGATAGTTGCAGGCCTGAGATAATTGTAGATTTCTCTCTTGATTGAAGGTTCCGTTGAAGATGGTGGGTCACTTCCAGCTCTCTCTGCTGTATAATGTCAATGTTCGATTTTTTCAGCGGCACATTTGCTTTCCGGCTTGTTGAAATCCAGCTGTTAGAAGTAGCTTCACCTTCTGGGTCAGTCTGTCTGTCTCTCTCTCTGTGGCTATCTTTGTTTAAGGTAAAACAGTGTCACCTCTCACCTCCTGTTGGGAGACACTCTGGTTTCTCTCCCATGGTCATCACACAATGTCCCAGAACATGGATACTTCAAACCTCCTTTGTCTTAGAAAGAGACATTCAATTCTGGAATGTTTTTAGGATAGGTGCGAGATGGTTTCATTAACACCTTTTAGCTTGAAGATTTGTCCGTTGTCTTTGTCAGGCTGTTTTAATACACAAAAGGCTAGTCCCCTTTTTCTTCAGTGGGCATTTCAGACCATTGTTCACTTTTTAAAATAAAGGTTCCTATTTTAAAGACAAAGTCTGTTTTTTCATAACCCTTCAGAGTTAGTCCATGAATGCTGTAGCATCGAACTTCCGATGTGGGTGAAAATACCCTTTCTTGAATAAGGGTGTCACTTTTGTTACTCTCCAATTCTCTGACACCTCCCCAGTATCAAGAGAAGATTGAAGATTATGGAAAGCCCTTCCACTATCTCCACCCCTACTTCTCTTAGCAACCTGGCATGCAAGCTATCCGGACCAGGCGATTTATTCACACTAAGCATAGCCAGCCTTTCCAGTACATCTTTCCTATCAATTTTTACCCCATCCATTACCTCTATCATCGCCTCTTCTTCCGATATTTTGTCTTCATCCTCTTCCTTAGTAAACACGAATACAAAGTACTCATTAAGTATTCTAGCCCTGCCCTGCGCCTCGAAGCATATATCGGCCTCTTTGCCACATCCAACCTCTTTCTATCCACTTACTATTTACATGCCGGATCAATATTTTTGGATTCCCTTTTATATTAACTGCCAGTCTTATTTTCCTCTTCACTTCCCCTCTCAACTTATTGTATTTGACGTGATTCTCGCTTGAAGAATTCACCTGACATGCATCAAACAACGCCTTTTTTGTGTTTCACTATATTCTCTATCTCCCTTGACATCCAAGGAGTCCTGGCTTTGCTTCCCCTACCTTCCTGCAGCCACCCGCCACCGCCCCCACCCACCCCCATTCTGGAATGTACCTAGCCTGTACCTGAAATATCTCCTCCTTAAAGATTACCCATTGTTCTGTTATAGTTTTTCTTGTCAGTCTTTGGTTCCATTTTATACTGGTTAGATCCCCTCTCATCCCACTGAATTTAGTCCTCTTCCAACTTAGAAGTTCTTCTTTAGTTCCTTGCTCTTCATTACTAATCTGAACCTTATGATATGATCACTCTTACCCAAGTGATTCCCCATAGACACTAGGTCCATTTGGCTCACCTCATTCCCCAGCACCAGATCCAGCAATGCCTCCTTCCCAGTTGGACCAAGAACATACTGGTCAAGGAAGTTGCTCCCTCCCTTACCCTTTAACATTATCCCAATCGATATTTGGGTAAAGTCTCCCAATATCTTGTGATTTTCCTGCAGATTGCTCCCCTATCTCTCTCTCACTATTTGGAGGCCTGTAGAATACCCAGAGTAGCACGATCTTTTTGCATCCCAATTCTAACCAAATGGATTCTGTTTTTGCCCCCTCAAGGACATCCTCCCTTTCCAACACTGCACTGTTTTCGCTAATCAGTGCTACCACCCCACATCCCTTTTTACCTCCCTTATCTTTTCTGAACACTTTTTATCCCTAAATATTAAGTGCTCAGTCCTCACCATTTTAAGCCACATTTCCGTTGTTGCCACCATATCATATTCCTACATGGCTATTTGTGCTTTCCTACATTACAACAGTGTCTACACTTCAAAATACTTCATTAACTCTAAAGCACTTTGAAACATCTGGTAGTCGTGAAACGCACTATATAAATGCAAGTTTTTGGGGTTTTTTGTAGTTCATCAACCTTATTCACCACACTTTGTGCTTTTACATACTTGTCTTTGTATTCCTCATTGTCCTTCGCAGTCTGCTCCTATCTAATTTCGTATAACTTCCTTCTCTTGTACTATCCAACACTCTCACCTCTTTATGCACATTATTCCTCCTTTCTCCTTCCATATGCTGGTGTCCACCCCCCTGCCAATTTAGCTTAAACCCGCCCCAACCACACAAATGATGCTCCCCGTGAGCACACTGGTCCCAGTCCTGTTGAGGTGCAACCCGTCTCTTTTGTAGGTGCCTCCTGCTCCAGAACTGATCACAATGCCCCAAGAATCTGAAGCACTCCGTCCTGCACCATGCCTCAAGCCACGCATTGGTCTACCCTATCGTATACACAAACATACAAATTACGAGGAGTAGGCCACTCGGTCCCTCAAGCCTGCTCCGCCATTCAATAAGATCATGGCTGATCTGATTGTAACCTCAACTCCACATTCCCGCCTACCCCCAATAACCTTTCACCCTCTTGCTTATCAAGAATCTATCTACCCCGCCTAAAAAATATTCAAAGACTCTGCTTCCACCACCTTTTAAGGAAGAGAGTTCCAAAGGCTCTGAGAGAAAAAATTTCTCCTCATCTCTGTCTTAAATGGGCGACCCTTTATTTTTAAACAGTTCTAGATTCTCTCACAAGAGAAAACATCTTCCTATTTCTACTCTTACTAGCATGCGTCACTACCTTTGAGGTCCTACTTTTTAACTTCCTTCCTAGCTCCTGAAAATATGACCATCGGACCTCAATACCTACTCTCGCTATGTAGTTGGTACCGATGTGTAGCATAACTTCTGAAGTAGTAGCTGGGAATTCAGCTCGACAAAGTACTTCTTCGACAGAGTACTTAACTTGGGGAAATTGGTGAGTGAGGGAATTCAGCAGAGTGAGGGGAGAGATGCTTTTCACTTCTTTTACAAAGCAAGAAGCAGTCCGAGTGAGGGAACAGGAGACAGCAAGACCTGAGAGCTGATGTCTTGAGGCATTGTTAGGTGAGCAGGGAGACGTTCAGATATATTACGGAGAGACTCACCAGCAGCAGTGTCAACGATGGACCTGGGTGGAGACTGAGCCCAGGGACTAAGGAGTTAAAGAGGGGGAGAGAGCCTCCAGCAAAACCTCTGACAACATCTGCAAAACAGCTATAGTGAAATCCCAGCCAGGGACCAGCCGATTGGAGAGTAGCTGGTAAGTGTTTCCAGATAATAGTGTCATGCAGACCCCCACCTGTCAAGACTGAGGCATATTAATTTTGTCATATGAACACTGATTTTAAACTGTTGCTGGAGTGAGGAAATGACTTGTTTGAAGATCACCAGACACTGGGCTGGAAGGACATTTGCATACTAAGAGACGCTGCTTGTGGGCTATTCCCCGCTCCAATTAACCCAAATGGATTTTGATCACCAGACATTGAAGGTGTAAAGAAGTGCATTTCAGGCCCTGCTAAGATGATATAATCCACAAAGTCAGGACTGGTTAAACCAGCAGGTCACATGACTAACTGGCTGGTCCAGGTTTGTTTTGAACTAGCCACTGGATAGTTTGAATTCAGAAGGCAGTGTGCAACTGAAGCTAGAAAAAGGAAGCCTCTCTCACTCTCTCGCTTTTTCCCAAGCCACTGAAACCACAGAAAACACGTAATTTTCAAGACAGAAAAGACTCCTACATAAGAACAAGTTGAAGCGTGAACTGGGCCCCAACGAATTACAGGACTTACCGCAACCAAAGACTCCACATTGAACTTACCAGATATTGCCTCAAACTTTTCCCCTTTATTCCTTCTACTTTTCCTGTCTCTATCTGCGTGTGTTTATCGCATATGCATGCTAGCATGGTCGCATCGCATATTTGTAGTCATTAACCGGATTAGAGTTTAAGATTAATAAACTTTTACCTTTCTTGTTTAAATCTAAGGAAACTTGTTTGATTTCTTTGCCTTAGTATTGGAGCAGTGAACAAGCATTCACTAAGAGGGAGCTAAAAACACGGTGTTTTCAAATTAAACCCTGTTATGGTTAAACCAGGCATAGGCTGAGAGGGAACCCCCAGACCCCTTCTCACCAGGTCGTAACAATAGCCTAGAAATTAAATGCATGGCAGGGAACCTCAGCCCCGTGGAATGCACATCCTGTTTCTCTCTCCACATATGCTGCTTGACCTGCTGAGTGTTTCCAGCATTTTCTGCTTTTATTTCATATTTCCAGCATCCACAGGATTTTGTTTTTGTATTAGTGCTTCCTTCCTCATTGGGCTGTAAACATAATGATTGAGAAAGTTGTCCTCCACACATTTCAGGAACTCTTTGCCCTTTACACTGTGTTTTTTCCCAGTCTATATTAGGATAATTGAAGTCCCTCGTTGTTTTTACATTTTTCTGAAATTTGCTTACAGATTTTCTCCCCCACCTCCTTCCCACTACTTGGTGGTCTAGAGTATACACCTTGCACTGTAACATTGCCTATTCTGTTCCTTAACTCGAGCCAAATAGAGTCTGTCTTTAAATAGTCATGCACATCATCCCTTACCAGGGCTATAACAGTAACTTTGATCAATACCATAACCTCCACTCTTTTCTTTCCTTGCATGTTACAAAGTAACAGTGTTTAGTTACATGCACTGACAAAGCAGAAAACACAGACACCATGTTGTATGTATATATATATATATATATATATATATACTGCTTAATTATATCACCGCTAATTCTTTAGTTTAAAAAGATGCTTACCCCATTGATCTCCATTTCCAAAAATTCTTTGTCAACCTTCTTTTCCTCAAGCTGATCAAGCTTTTCGTGAATCCCCTGCACAAACACATTTGAAAACAATGATATATAATATAGGGAGGATTAAAGATCATTTAAAATCAATCTGGTGGTTTCCCTAAAAACTAAAAGTAAAAAATAGATGATTGGTAATGAATATTTGAAAAGATGAAACCGTATGGCCAATAAAAATGCCGAGACTCTGACAACAAGTACCAAACTCTTCTTTCCCAGACACAAAGGTTAAAAATATCACCTGGAGATCGTCATGGTCAGCCTGCAATATTGCAAGGCGACCCTCAACATCTTCTTCCATTTCTTCCAACTTCCTTTTGAGGATTGCTATCAATTCTCTATCCTAACAAGAGAGAAATGCAAAGCCCAGCAGTTAGAAAAAATAAAGCAATGTTAGCATGCTCATTTTATGTTGTCTAAATTCCTAACTTATATCTGTGAAAATTACAGCTATCATATGTCGAACAACTGCCATGGGAATTGCTAGAAAACTTAAACCACATAGAACCACAGAATTGTTACAGCACAGAAGGCGGCTATTTGGCCCATCGTGTCTGCACCGGCTCTCCGAGTGAGCAATTCACTTAATGCCATTTCCCCACCTTCTCCTCATAACCCTGCACATTCTTCCTTTTCAGATAACTGTCTCATTCCCTTTTGAATGCCAAGATTGCACCTGCCTCCACCACACTCTCAGGCAGTGCATTCCAGATCCTAACCACTCTCTGCAAGAAACAGTTTTTCCTCATGTTGCCATTGCTTCTTTTGCCAGTTACCTTAAATCTGTGCCCTTCTCATTCTCGATCCTTTCATGAGTGGGAAGTTTTTCCTTATCCACTCTGCCCATATCCCTCATGATTTTGAATATCTCTATCAAATCTCCTCTCCGCCTACTCTTCTCCAAGGAAAACAGTCCCAACTTCTCCAATCTATCTTCATAACTGAAGTTCCTCATCCCTGGAAACATTCTTGTGAATCTTTTCTGCACTCTCTCCAATACCTTCACATCTTTCCGAAAGCGCAGTGCCCAGAACTGGACGCAATACTCCGGTTGAGGCCGAACCAGTACTTTATGTAATATAACCTCCTTGCTCTTGTACTCTATGCCCCTATTAATAAAGCCCAGGACACTGCATATTTTACTAACTGCTCTCTCAACCTGTCCTGCCACTGCCAATGACGTATGCTCATATATACCAGGTCTCTCTGCTCCTGCACCCCCTCTAGAGTTGTATCCTGTGATTTTTTAAAAATTCTTTCATTAAACCACTTAATACTCGTCCAAGAAATGGATACCCATTTAATCGATAACATTTCTTGCCAGTAACAAGTTCAGCATAACCTTTAACTCAGGACCAATGTCACAGCAGATTATTGACTAAGCTGTGTGTCATCATGAAGCATGAGCTACCTTTTGCTTCCAACTTTTTGATTCAAAACAAACTACACACAAGTCTGGATTTTCCAATTCTAGTGCCCGTTCTCACAGCAGGAGGAAAATGTATGGACGACTGACACACTATCGTGCCTTTCACATCCTGTGCTGATGTTGAATTTCATCCCTGCAAACAATGCTGCAACACAGAAACAGTCCATTTGGCCCATCAAATGTGTGCCAGTGTTGTTCTCCATAGAAGCCACATACTCTAACGTCACTCTCCTGCATGGTTCCCATACCCTTTTTTGCATAGATTGTTGTGACAGAATAAAGGGTGGTTTATTGTTCTTTGGCTGATTTGAGTATGCTTGAGGCTAACACAGGGTACCTCTTACGAGAAAGTATTCCAGTTTCCAGTGATAAACATTCCTCAGCTTTGATAACCATAAGAAGTCATAGAAGAAAAAATTAAAAGGATATTGGTTTCATTTTACCACATACTATTGGCCGAGACCTCATTTGTTATTATGGAGTAAATTGGATAGCAACTTCTGGCGTCCCCACATGCGAAGTTAAACTCAGAAATCCGGACACTGTTGTCAGAGATACCCTGCTCCTCCACAGGGTGCGTTGTAACAGTCTCACCAATAGACTTGGCACATTCAAAGACATGCAATGACATGATGTTGTAATACTTACCTACCAGCTCCACTAAAGACATCAGATAAAGTTAGGGCTGGTGCATTCAGGAATAAGTGAATTTTAATGGTGTAATAATTGATAATTACTGCCAAACAGCCTTTTTGTTCCTGAATTATTTACCTTTTCAAGTGTGGAATCTCATTCTGTTAGAAGTTAATTATTGTTGGAGACTTTTATACATTTTTAAAAAACTTTTTCTGTCTGTCTTTTTATCTCTCTCTCAGATATCCCATCTGAGTCAAAGAAAGCACATCTGTTTTTCCCAAATCTTTATTCCGCTTTCTGTGTGTGATTTAAATCTAATTTATACTTCCTGGTTTCGACTCTGTGGGCTGCATTTTAACTTTGCAACTCGTGAGGAGTGGGGGTGGGGGACTCCAAGCGCATAGAGAACCCAGACTCAAGTGCAGTGCATATGTCAGTGGCTTTTTAGCTCAGTCACTGCATTATCTTGAGCTCCTGACCTCATTACAGCCTTGGTTCAAACATGGACAAAAGAGCTAAACTCAAGAGGTGAGGTGAGAGTGACTGCCCTTGACGTCAAGGTAGCATTTGACCGAGTATGGCGTCAAAGAGTCCTAGCAAAACTGAAGTCAATGGGAATTAGGGGGAAAACTCTCCACTGGTTGGAGTCATACCTAGCGCAAAGGAAGATGGTTGTGGCTGTTGGAGGTCAATCATCTCAGCTCCAGGCCATCACTGCAGGAGTTCCTCAGGGTAGTGTCCTAGCCCCAACCATCTTCAGCTGCTTCATCAATGACCTTCCTTCAATCATAAGGTCAGAAGTGGGGATGTTTGCTGATGATTGCACAATGTTCAGCACCATTCGCGACTCCTCAGATACTGAAGCAGTCCATGTAGAAATGCAGCAAGACCTGGACAATATCCAGGCTTGGGCTGATAAGTGGAAAGTAACATTTGTGCCACTCAAGTACCAGGCAATGACCGTCTCCAACAAGAGAGAATCTAACCATCTCCCCTTGACATTCAATGGCATTACCATCACTGAATCCTCCACTATCAACATCCTGGGGGTTACCATTGACCAGAAACTGAACTGGAGTAGCCATATAAATACTGTGGCTACAAGAGCAGGTCAGAAGCTAGGAATCCTGCAGCGAGTAACTCACCTCCTGACTCCCCAAAGCCTGTCCACCATCTACAAGGCACAAGTCAGGAGTGTGATGGAATACTCTCCACTTGCCTGAATGGGTGCAGCTCCAACAGCACTCAAGAAACTCGACAACATCCAGGACAAAGCTGCTCGCTTGATTGGCACCCCATCCACAAATATTCACTCCCTCCACCATCGATGTACAGTGGCAGCAGTGTGTACCATCTACAAGATGCACTGCAGCAATGCACCAAAGCTCCTTCGACAGCGCCATCCAAACCCACGACCTCTACCACCTCGAAAGACAAGAGCAGAAGATGCATGGGAACACCACCACCTGCAAGTTCCCCTCCAAGCCACACACCATCCTGACTTGGAACTATATCGCCGTGCCTTCACTGTCGCTCGGTCAAAATTCTGGAACTCCCTTCCTAACAGCACTGTAGGTGTGCTACCCAACATGGACTACAGCGGTTCAAGAAGGAAGCTCACCACCACCTTCTCAAGGCCAATTAGAGATGGGCAATTAATGCTGGTCCTGCCAGCGATGCCCACATCCCAGGAACAAATAAAAAAAAATCTTATTGTTTCTGGGTTTCCCAACCAATTAGCATGAGTGGCTGTGATGACAACCCATATGAGTTGACTTGAACTCCATTATTTAAAGGGCTTTCCAAACATGCAATTTGATGGTTGGGAGAACAAGGGAAAAAATTGGTCGAAATGGAGTCCAGATGTTCAAAGGCGATGCCTTGGTTTAATGACGGCTCCCTGGGTGTGCTGGTGGAAGCTGCAAGGGCCCGTAGGAAGATACACGTCTGTATTGATGCAAGGAAGGAGCTTTCAGGTGAAGAAAAGGCAGCGTGGCTGAATGTTGCCCATGAGACAGCAGCAGGAGTGTGGTGCCACATTTGTGCATTCCGTGCCAAAAGCGGTTTAATGACCTAAGCAGGGCAGGCAGGGTGAGTAAAGTGGCACATTCACCTGCATCCTGATGTACCACCCAAAGCCCCTCACTCAGCCTTCCCAAGCCTTCTCCAGCACACCACTCCACACCAACTTAGCTTGTGAGTACATCCATCCCTCTCTGTCTATACACTCTCTCACATCTCCATTTGCCCATCCACTACTGACACCCTCAAACTTATGAAATGTTATGCCTCACTCTCAATAAATGTATCTTCAACCACCTTCGATGCATGCCATTACTCTCACTCATAGGTCTCTTCCTTCCCTCCTTGCAGGAGAGAGCACGGAATCTGAGGGAAAGGCAGAGAACTGGAGGTGGGCCTCCAACCACCTTGCAGCAGACAGCTGCAGAGGACGACCCGCTGGACATCAGTAGTACCTTGGTGTGTCTGGCCATTGGAGATAGAGACAGAATTAAATATCAGACAGCCATATGGCATACAACACTCATTCATGCTGGCAATGTTAGCAGCAAGTAAAATATGATCATGTGTATGACCATCACTTTTAACATTCTTACCATGACAATTCAAATTCACATCTTTAATCTCCCACAGGGCCATCAAGCGTTGCGCAGGAGGTGGTCCAGGAGAAAGCCAAAGATGACTCCTCAGAGGAGGTCATTCACCCTGAGGCTGCACTCTTATCGGGCTCATGCAGACCATGCACCAGCTCAGATCCCCACACTTCAGTGGGACCAGTAAGGCAGATAGCTGGGTTTTCACCTGGTGACTAATGCATCAAATCACAAGTGAGCATGAGCAGATGGTGCAGACAGGGACCACAGTGGAGAGTCCGCATCGGAAGCCACAGCATGCTCCAAACTCTGCTCGGCTGGATGCAAATTCTGTACCTTGGAGGCTGAAAAACTGGATACTTCTGGAGCAGCAGCAAATGTTTAAGGTGCTGTCAGCCTTTCCAGCTGCAGTCTGCCTGCTTGCAGAGAGATTGGAGGCCTCTGTCTCAAGCATGAGTGGCCTGATGCAGGAGGCATTTGTGGGAACATCTTGGAGTATGCATGAAGCATCAAAGGTGCCAATCACATAAGGGCAAGCAGGTCTTCACAGATGGCTTGATGAAAGCCTAGCTTTGGCCATTCATTGCCCCACCAACCTCCAGCTGATTGCTAGCAGGGAAGTGCAACTGGACCAAGAAAGGAAAATGGTGAAAGGAGACATGGAAGTGGGAAATCCGCTCACAGCACTTGCACTTCTTATCCATTGTCCCTCTCCTCAGTCAGAGACTCACAAGCCACCCATTACTGAGTCTTTCCCTCACAAGTACAGCAGTCTTTGGCGGGGCTCTCATAGGCGCCAACACCCAGAGGACATCAGTCAAGAGCATCTGAGCAAGGATCTGAGCAGCCTGTCTCTACCTCTGCTGAAACCGCAGGGGTTGTACCACATACAAGTGCTCGGAAGAGGAAGAGTATAGATTTGTAGTGGCACAGGGGTTTGCACATGGGTGTGTTGCACAATGTAAGATTGGCAGGTTTCTGTTTTACTTCTGAGCCAAATAAGTATTAATTCTTTCTACCATTTTTCCCACTAACTCACTTTTGGTTGCTGCTTCATTTGTGATGAATAGTAAGACATGAATCGATAATGAGCAATGGAGGGCTATAAAAAGGGATGCTTGATTGTCTGTAGGACTGCTTTGTGTTGAGGCGGGAGGTGGGCACTGGCGGTTTGGGAAAGTGGCTGTTGGACAGATGGGTTGCTGGAACGCAAGTGAACCTCGCAACAATAAGGGCATCCTGGGCAGTGATGTGTGCTGCTGGAGGTGCACTGGCCTTATCACGTTCCACCTCCTCCTCAGAGACTCTGTGCCCTGCACCTTATTCCTCCTGCAGGTCCACACCACGCTGCTGTGCAATATTGCGCAAAGTGCAGCAAACTGCAATCATTCTAGAGACCCTGACTGCTGCATACTGAAGGATACCTTCAGAACTGTCTAGGCACCCAAAGCACATCTTCAGCATGTTGATGGCTTATCCAATCACACATGTGGTTGTTACATGGCTTTTACTGCTGGGCTGTGAGTTCCTTATGGGTGTCATCAGCTACATTATGTGTGGGTATCCCTTGTCTCCAAGCAGCCAGCCAGTGGAGTGAAGAGACTCACACAGGCAAAAACATCATAGCAGCTGCCCAGAATCTTACATACACCTGCCTAAATCTTTTTTTTTCTGCTTGTACACCAGCTGCACATTGATGGAGTGGAAACCCTTGCAGTTGATGGAATTTTCCTGGGTGATCTGGGGTGCCTTAATAGTTATGAGTAAAGTCGATGACACCCTCAGCCTGTGTGAAGTCAACCAGAGCAGCAAATCCGAGCACTCGCTCATTCTGACTGGTGTTGTTGCAGGTAAAGTGTACATTAATGCCGGCCCTGGCAAACAAGCCATCTGTCACCTGTATTATGCATTTGCGTTCCACGGACTGAGACCCTGCAAATGTCTCTGGCAGAGCCCTGGAAGGATCCAGATACAAAAATGTTGAGGGCAGTGGTGACTTTGACAGCCACCGTTAAAGCATGGCCACCAGTTCCAGCAGGCAGCATGTCTTCTTCTAGGAGGCTGCAGATGTCTGACACCACCTGACCATAAGCCTCCTGCAACACTGTCAAGGAAGCTTAACCACTGCCTATGGACCCTGTCTGCTGGGTAAGGCCTCTCTGCTGATCCTCTCTCACCTGTGGAGCAGCAGGTCTGTGAGCAGCAGGCTACTGCTGTTGGTCATCTTGGTCTTCATACTGCATACGCAGCCTCATACTGATCTAGTCATTCATCATCAGTTCTGTCTTCATCATGTTAAGCACTACAATGTCCTCCTCTCCTCAGCCAAACATTATTACTCTAGGGTCCTCATGGAGGGTAAGAACAACCTATTTGTCTGTTATGAAACACCTCTTCAAATCCCTTTTCTCCACCACCTCCATCCTCAAACTTGAATATCAAATACAATAGAATCATCTAAAGTTGAGATCATTTGTGCAATTACTTCTGTCAGTATCGCCCCTCCTCTCCCCACTTCTCCTACTCCCCCTCCCAATCTCTCACCCACCTATATGCATTCTCTGTCTTCCTTGATTTTGATCAAGCAGAAGGCAGGGCACTGATTTTGCTAAACAGATCAGATTGTTATGTTAAATTTGGAGCCACGACAGACTGCAACTATACAAAAATTAGCTTTTAATTACAGGAAGAAGTCACTCAGTTTCATAATTAACAGATTTGTTGTCATTAGGATAAATGTATCTGCCATGTGACCAAACACCCATATCGTTAAAAGTTCCGGTACATGCATCAAGTAGATGGGTATAGAAGTTCCTTCTACCATTCCTTGATCAAATTCCAAAATTTTTATGCACATATGTATTGTTCCATTCTACATATAAATATATAATTCAGTTTCACCTCCTTTATCTTTAGTGCAATATATGCCCAAACAGTAACTATTTGTTGCAGATCCTTTCTTTGTTCCATCTCCTCTCCTCAGTCCATGCTTACTGAAATCAAGTTGTCTCTACCCTCTGATAGTCCCCATCTCCATTAAAAATGCCATTATCACCACTTCCTAAAAAGTCTAACTCAATTTTTCCAAATTTCCCTTTCTATCAGAAGTCATGGAATAAACTGTTGTCTCTCACCTCTCCTCCCTTTCCTTGTTTGTGATGTCTCAACCTGCCTTCCACTCTACTCAGTACTGAAACTGCAATGCTCCAAGTCATAAATGACAAAATTTGTAAAATGTTAGAATAGTTCATTGTCTCTCCTCATCCTTTCCATTGCCCTTGTCAGTGAACCATTCTTCCAACATCTTTTCTCAGCAGTCCACCCCTAAGGCACCCCTTTCTTTCAGTTTCACTCATAACTGTCACAATGAAGATGTTAGAGGATTAATTCAAAATTCCAGCACTCTCAGTGGGGCACTGTATTCAAAGGGAACATGGACCATAGGATTGTATTACTGTAGCACTGATTCTATCTCCAACCTGTCGAGTGCAGCTTTGCAAAATTTATCCTTCCATCTCCTCCAATATTTGCTCTTCCCCCACTTCCAATGCACACCAGCACTTCATCCTTAGTTCTCTTATCTTCAAATTTCATAAGCTTCCTCTCTGTAATATCATGTGGAAGCAATGGATCAGCTTTCACTAGTATGTAGATGACACCCAATTTTATATCTCTTCCTCTGACAAGGTTATTGCCACATCCAACATTAAGAAGCAGATGGACAGTAATTCCCTGAGCTTACTGACTGCAAAACTCAAACCTTCCTCTTTGGGTGCTACCACCAACAATATGTCTGACCACATCAATCTCCCTAGTTGCCATCTCAGGATAAGTCCCGAGGTCTACAATCTTGCCATGCTGATAAATCTAGAATTGTGCTTCCTTCCCCACTTCAACATTCACAATATTACTTGCCTCCTACCTCTTCCCCAATGCTAACAAAGCCCTAATCCATCATCTCAAAGCTCAACTGAATATGTTTTAGCTCATTTAGAATGCTATGGCGAGTGTCCTCACCAATACAAAGTTCTACATTCTCATCATCCACCATTCTTGCCAAGACTGGCTGACTGAAAGCTGGCTTAAGACCCTTTTGCTCACTTTCAAATCCCATCATAGCCTTTCCCCACTTAATCGCACAAACACCAGTCTACGGCTTATCCACTTTTTAAGTCATAACACCATTGCTACCTGCTCTTTCAACAATTATACCCTGCTCTCTAGAACTTTGCACCGAAATCCTCTACCTTGCTGCTTCCCTCTCTCCTTTCAAAAGCTTTCTAAAAATCCATATCTTTGATGCTGCTTTTATTGCCTTGCTTTGCTTCCTTCTTGTTTGCCTTTTGCCCTCATGGTCAACATTCACACAGTTCCTCTGCTCTGTAAAGCGCTTCGAGATACCTTTGTGTACCTCAAGAGTGCTACAGAAAATAAGTTGATAAAATTCGACCCTTCAATACCTGGGCATAGTCACTGTATGTGGTAGAGGGGAATATTTGGAATATGTCTTTATTTGTCACTTAGAACATGTCTGGTCCTTCCAAATTTTTATTCAAAATTTCTAAACAGCTCTAATCAGAAAGCTGCCTTCTGGCCTTTAGCAACACTTGGCCTTGCAAAAAATGTCTTTCCAGAGCTACATATTTGAAGGTGTGGCTATCAATTTTTACTGCACCATCGTTTGGGTTCAGAGCTAGCAGAGCACCATTACAGACCGTAACGACAAGAGTTACAAAATGCAGTTTTATCACAACATTCAATGAAATAATCCAAAATTGGTAAATTGGCCATAGAATTTTCACAGATTTTATACATCACATGACATAAAAATTGAAAATATAAAATTTCTGCTGTAACCTGAGTCGTTTCATTTTGGATGATTTGTAGTCCATTGTCCAGTAAATCCAATCTCATTAACAGATCATCAGGAAGGCCTTTCTTATCTAAGAATAAACAAGTATAATTCAGTCAACATTCTACTGTCATGACAAAAGTTATATTACTGCATTCTGTTTTTTAAAAAAAACCTGTGTTACTTGTTATTTACTGTTTAAAAAAAAAATCAACTTAACAAGATCCAGTAATAGTGCAACATACATTTTCTTTGCTTTTCACTAAACTATCCCTCTCTGGCATTCAGTCTGGCCTCTCTTTAATCTATTTTCAGTCACCTAATGAGCCAGTTACGTCACTGACTATATTGTACACCAGGCTGGTGTTTCCTCGGGTTGGTGGCTTAGCAGCAAGTTGGGACTAACACATGCTCACAAGACTGCACCTCTAACCTGTCAGGATTTCTTCCTGGGGTCCTGTTTAGTTGTGCTGTTTCCTCATAGGTTTATAGCTGCAGCGAGGAAAGGGACATTCATTGCTGCAGTAAAATGAACACTTTGACCACATGGGTTCTGAGATCTTTTCTGTGTATGCTTGTTTATTTTTTGCTCCTGGATGACTGTAGAGAAAGGTAAACTTTTGTCATGATCTAAATTTCTTGCTGAAATGCTCCTCCATGCCTTTGTTACCTCTAGACTTAGCTATTTTAATGCTCTCCTGGCTGCACCCCACCCCCCCCCACCCCCAACCCCATCTTCCACCTGTTCTAAACTTGATCTCATCCATAACTCTGCTGCCTTTATCCTAATTCACACCAAATTACCTATCACTCCTGTGCTCTCTGACCTCCATTGGCTCCTGGTCTGGTAATGCCTCAATTTTCAAATCCCTCCATGGCCTCACACCTCCCTATCGCTGTTACCTCCTCCAGTCCGATAACCTTCTGAGATCTCTGCACTCCTCCAATTCTGGCCTCTTGTGCATTTCCAGTTTTTATTGTTCCACCATTGGTGGTGTGCCTTCAACTGCCTAAACCCTAAACTCTGGAATTCCCTCCCTAAACCTCTCTGCCTCTCTCCTTCTTAAAGAGGTTCCTTCAAATCTATTTCTTTCAGCAAGCTTTTGATCAGCTGTTATAACATCTCCTTACGTGGCTTGGTGTCAAATTTTTTTGATAATACTCCTGTGAAGCACCTTGGGACCTTTTACTACACATGCAAGTTGTTGTTGAAATAGGCTGAAGCCTTTGAGTACAGGATTTTTTGAGGAGACAGAACAGGCAAATGTGAAACCACTTGATTTGGTGTGCCAACTTCTGCTGATGGCAAGCTCTGGGCCATCTGTAGCAGTTTTGTTCTACATCCTTTACCTCCTATACACCCTCTTAAAGCTAAGGGGAGGGAGAGTCTTCTCTCCCCATCACCATTGCCTTCAGCTTCCAAAAGCAGCAAGCCTTTCTTCATTGTGATGTTGTGTAGTAAGCAGCATGTTACAACGATTCTTGAGACTCTGGCTGCATTGTCACCAAATTTACCTAGACATTTAAAACAAGACTTCAGAATGCCTAGAATTCATTCTATCACACTTCCTGTAGGTGGATTGGCCTCACTGTAAATGTTATCCTGCTCTGTTTATTGAATCATAAGGCATATAGGATAAGGTGCAACTCCTATGATGCACTTCTCTCAAAGGTTCCTCTTTAAACCTGAGAATTCAATAGTTCTCATCCACTTGGCTGTTATCTGAGCTAACTTATTATTGCATGCTGAATGTTACAGGTCTGCAGAAGTAATATGAAAACTATGAATCCCAATTTATATCACTCCTACACGTAGGGCTAGATTTTCATGTGTCCAATTCCATCAAGTGAGAAGTGTGCCTCCCTGAAGGAATTGGTCCAAGATCCAACTAATTTCCAGCGATCCCAGGGAAAGGCTGCAGAGGGTTACGCACAATTTTGTTACGACCAGGTGAGCAATGTCTTGGGGTCTGTTACTATCTTTATGTGGTCTTATTGTAACAGGGTTTAATTTTAAACACAATGTTTTGAACGCTCCTTTTTGTGAATCCTTGTTCACAGTTTTCCAATTATAAGGCAAAGAAACCAATTCACACAGGCTTTCTCAGGTTTAAAGAAGATGAAATTTTATTTTAAGACTTAAAACTTAAACTCTAATGGAGTTCATACCTACGGATATACAAAATGCCCATGCTAGCATGTACACGTGATATAAACATGCAGACAGGGACAGAAAAGAGCAGAAGAAAAGATAAGTAGAACAGTTTGAGGCAATATCTTGTTACTGTTTCTCGAGCTCATTGTAATCCTTGATTGAAGATATGGTCTTGTGTTTCGTTGGGGCCCAGATGTCTTCTTAAAACCTTCTTCACATAGGAAACCTTTCTCTCTTTGTGTTTCACGTGTTTTCACAAGATTCAGTTCCGTGGGAAGAGATGGAGAAAGGTAGACTGGAAAGATGTTCTCAGTCCATGAACACATGGCATTGTCTGTTCAAATCCCTTTGTTGGGAGTTCAAATTCAGAAAAAAACCTCCCAGGTTGCCCAGCTGATGAGTCATGTGACTAGCTCCTTATATGGAACAGTCTCTTCAACATTCGTTGTTGGAAGTTCAAATTCTCTGCAACAGCCAGTTAGTCATGTGACTAAAACTGGTCTGACCATTTCTGTGTACTGGGGAAGCAACTGTTGGGTCCCCATTGTTATCCGGTACTATGCAAATATCCTTCCAATCAGGGATTGCAATTTTAAGTTTCTGGTCATGTGGGGAAATAATGTGTGCCTCAGTCTTGGCAGGTGAGGGTTTGCCTGACACCTCCACACCCAGGGAAATGAAATGTGATTTGAAGAAAATTGTGCATTTCATTACAGAGGTTGAGAGAAATATAAGATACAGAACGAAACCATGCATTTCTCTCATTCAGTCACCAATCCTGAAGCTCTTTAAAAATGGTCTGTTCTGGGTGCCAGGGCTGCTTTATTTTCCCCCTTTTTTTCCCTCAGGCAAGTAAGTAGGGGAGCGGGTCTATCCTGAACTCTGAGTCATGCAAAGACTTTTGGCTTCAGGGGATGGGTGGTTCAGTTTTCCTCTGACTGTGGGAGAGGAGTCTCTGTTACTCTCCCCTTTGTTCTCTGTGACACTGCTACCTGCAGGTATTTGTGCAGACTTAACTGCATTCTCTTGTCACACTTTGACTAAGTTAGGCATCACCCTCACGGTTTCTGTGCCACCTAGAGGTCTCTCTTTGTCTTTGTAGGTTCCTGTAAATGCTGTTAGCAACTCTGGTGGGGTGCTTCTGGAGTCTGCATTTACATAGGAGGATGTGGGGTCTAACTTTTCACATTTTTCTGGATTAGTTGACCGGAAAGTAGGGGTTTGCATCCGGGATTCTTCCCGGACTTCCTTTAACCTGCCCTCTGGGTCACCTTTTCCCCTTCTCTTTCTAAACTTTTGCCAGCCATGTGCCTGCCTGTCCCCTTTTGTTCTCGGCGGGGGTCCTTTACAGTTCACCAGCCCACTGCTGGAGGGTCCTCCTAACACTGGTACAGGACTTCAGGGTGCAGGTTTCACTGTAGAATGGGGTTTTCCTTCAACCTGGCACATGTGGCAACTCCTGCAGTACTCCACCACATCTCTGTGGGGTTTTGGCCAATCAAACTGCTGTCTTATGCAGGTATTGATCTTTCATATACGGGCATGTACAGCTACTGTAGTCTTGTGGGCATTTCTTAATATTTCTCCCCGGTAACTCTGTGGCACCACTAACTGGTGAACTACTGTCCACTCCTTGCCCTCAGGTTTGTGAGGAGAACTCCATTTCCTCACCAGTACCTCATTCTTTAAAAAGTAGCAATCAGAGACTCCCTCTGCTTCACTTTCAGATTGGGCAGCCTGTGCTAACTCTCGCTGAGCCTCAGCTGGGGAAAATCCATTTAATTCATTCCCTGGGTCTTCTAACGTTCCAAAGAAAGTCTCGGACAGGCAGACCTCATGGTCATTTGCCTGCAGTGTCAATGCAGTCTCATCTGGGGGAGCTGGTTTGATCATGGCCTGATCCATTACATATTCAAGGACTCTGCAGGAAATCGTCTCCTGCCACCACCCTGACTCTCTGACCTCCTGCAGTCTTGCTTTCACTACTGGGGGTGGGTGTGGGGGGGGGGGGCTGCCACCTTCACCCCTGCCAGATCATTACCTAGGAGCAGGTCAACTCCGTCCACAGGCAAACTAGGGACAATCCCTATGGTCACCAGTCCCAGAACTAGGTCGCACTCTAGGTGCACCCGCTGTACTGGTACAGACATACACTGCCCAATACCATTCACCACCATTTTGGTGTTCACTGCACTCTCTGGGGGAATGATCAGGCCTTTTCTCAGTAAAAGATATCTGGTGGCCCCTGTGTCCCTGAGAATCACTATGGGCTTGCTTGTCCCACCCGAGGGATATGGGGTTACTTTCCCTTCAGATACAAAACCCTGATAATCTTCAGGAATCCTATTAAATTTTCCTGCACTGGCCGTAGTAAGCTTCTTGGGTTGCACCCTTACTGCAGTCAAATCCATAGCCCGTTCGTGTTTTCCATCAGGCCCTCGTCTTCACTGAGCGGGTGTGCTCTGATTAACACTACCGGCTTCCCCTTTAGTTTCCAGCAGTCAGCTTTTAAATGCCCTGCCTTGTTACAATGGAAGCACACAGGTCTCCGGGTCTCACTCTTGCTCACAGCTGGCTGGAGGAGGGCTCCCTGTGTCTCCTGCTTTCCTTTCTCTTCCAGGACTGCCTGGGCAGATATCACCTTCCCATCCTCTGTCCTTTTCGGATTTGAGGGGATGATTAGGAAAGGTTCTCCCCTGGGAAATCGACTTATAAATTAAAGCAAACTCATCAGCCAGAAAGGCTGCTTGCTGGGCTCCCTGAACCTGCTGCTCCTCGACATGAGTTTTTATTGAGAATGGGAGAGTGTTTTTTAATTCCTCTGACAGGATTACTTCTCCGAGAGGCTCATAGCTGAGCTGTATTTTTACAGCCCTCAGCCACCGGTCAAAAGCCAGCTGCTTACTTCTTTCAAACTAAGACGAAATAACATTTACCGTTTAGGCACACTACAGCCTGCCAGACTGAACATTGAGTTCAATAATTTCAGAGCATGACGGGCCCCCCATTTCATTTTTATTTTTAGTTATTTTTAAATATTTTTTTAATGTTTATTTTATTTTATTTCATCTTAGTTTGTTCAGTTTGCTTACCCACAGTTTTTTTTCATATTTATACTTGCGGCTGTTCAATTTTCAGTCCATTAGCACCCTATCTGTACTAATGCTTTGTCTTTCAACACACCATTAACATATTGTTTGCCTATTCTCCACGACCTTCTGGTCAGCTACTCTGTGACCTTGTCCTATCTACACCACCTCCTTTGTTATCTCTTGCCTCACCCCTGCTTTACTTGCTTATAACCTTTTACATTTCTAATATTTGCCAATATTATAATCAATACTTGTGTTGAGCAGCCAGAAGTGATCTCATTAAAGTTCACAGGTTAAGCAACTCAATGCAAGTACCAATGGGCAAAGATTGTGCTACACAAGCTTTCACAATTGGTAATGGAAAATTTCACTGGAGTCCATTGATGTCATAGAACCCTGATTTACATGGGCATGTTATCAACTGGCACCTGAGCCGCCCATTTAAAGGATCCCACCAAGATAGTCCTGGCAGGAACAGGAAGGAAAGATCTGTGCTCCAATTCTTGTGCTCCTGTCCCCTTTCCATCAGAATATGGGCATGAAAATTGGCCCTATAACATTTATCCATACAAGCTGGAAATAGAGTGAACTCACGTCTGATCAGTGCCTTTCATGACCTGACCTCAAGATGATCCAAAGCACTTTTGAAGTGTTGACTGTTGCAATATAGGAAAATACAGTCAGGTCCCACAAACGACGAGAAAAATAACCAGATGATCTGTTTTAGTGATGTTGAGGGATAAATGTCTTTTTAATAGTGCCATGGGATCTTTTATGTCCACCTGAGAGCGCAGTCGGTTTAACATCTTATCTAAAGCTGACAGTGGCTTCCTCAGCCTAGACTATGTGCTCAAGTCTCTGAAGCAGAGCTTGAACCAACAACACTTTGGGCTTAATTTTACCAGCCCTCCAAAACTGGGGGGGAGGGAGTTCGGGTTAGGAATAAAGTTTATTTTGGTTCAGTGGCCCAAAAACAAACATTGGGGGGGGGGGGGGGGGGGGTGCGTGGGAAAGGGCCTCCAACTTTTATTTAGTATTTTAAAGACCATGTGAAATACTGTTACTTTAAAAAATCAAATTTCTTCTAAAGGCTTGAAGCCCTATAAAAATGGCGCCGGCACCTGTGAGGTGGCGCCGGACGCCATTGCTGGGGATGAAGCGGCCGCCCCCTCCACATCATCGGGGGCGGCCGTTCTGACCCCTCCATTTAAATGAGCCCCCGCACGAAATATCGTGCTCAATTTTGTTCTGAACTCTCCCAATAGAGGTAATAGGATAGAGAGAAACTATCAAATCCGTTAATTATCTTAAACAGCTCAATTAAGTTACCCTTTATTCTTCTATATTCAAGGGAATACAAGCCTCATATGCCTCATAATTTAACCCTTGTAGTCCCAGTATAATTCTGGTGAATCTGCACTGCACCCCCTCGAAAGTCAACTTCCTGAGGTGCTCCACATGTGGTCTAACCAGAGCTCTGCACAGCTGTAAAATAACTTCCACCCCTTTGTATTCCAGCCCTTCCTTCTGATAAAGGCCAAAATTCCATTAGCCTTTTTAATTATTTTTGTACCTGCCCACAAGCTTCTAGTGATTTCCATGAAGGGTAATCGACCTGAAACGTTAACTGTTTTTCTGTTTAAAACTGAGATGCGAAGGAATTTCTTCTCTCAGAGGATGGTGAATGTCTGGAACTCTCTACCTCAGACAGTTGTGGAGGTTAGATCGCTGCAAGTATTTAAAGAGGATGTAGACAAATTTTTGAAATATCAGGGCGTTGAGGGCTATGAGGAGTTAGCATGAAAGAGTAGTTGAGGTCTGGGGCAGATCAGCCATGATCGTATTGAATGGCGGGGCAGGCTTGAGGGGCCGAATGGCCTACTGCTGCTCTTATTTCTTATGTGCTTATCCTCTTATGTTCTCTGTCCATAGATGCTGCCTGACCTGTGGAATATTTCCAGTATTTTCTGTTTTTATTTTGGATTTCCAGCATCTGTAGTATTTTGCTTTTATATTAGTGGGAGCTGCTAATGTTGATTTAGATTGGACCCTAGTTGAGGACCAATATGACCAGTCATAGCACAGCAGCCTGCTGCTCAGACCCATAGCTGCACAGCAGAAAGGGAACCAGCAGAAAGGTGCAACTCAGAAACAGGGTTTACAGGCAGAGGCACAGTTTCCTCCACAAGTCTGAACACCAGTGTCTCAGGACACTCAGGATGATGTCAGACATCTGCAGTTTCCTAGAGGTGGACCTGCTGCCTGTTGGACCTGGTGGCCACATGTTACCAGGGATGCCCTTGCTAATGCACAATTCCCTTAGGTTGCACCAGTGCACTGCGTCACCAGAAAATGCAATGCCCACTCTTCCTGCTCCCTCCCCACAATGACACGGACACAAAGCAGTCCTGCAACCAACCAACCACCCCTTCAACATCCCACAAGAATTCATGTCCTCATATTTATCATCAAACTAGTTAGAAGGCAACTTAACACCAAGCACCCAAGAATGGCCAGGATGGGAAAGTGGTGTAAAAGAATAACATTTATGTGAGATAAATAAAGAACAGAAGATTATCAAAACAACACTTTCTCAGGCATACATATGCATACCCTTACACAATTACAAATTCTTACTCTTCCTCCATCTGCTACTCCAACATGGTGCAACCCCTGTGGCTTCAGCAGAGGTAGAGACAGGCTGCTTAGATCCTTGCTCTGACTGCTCAGATACCTTTGGCCGATGACCTCTGATTTTTGGAACAGATGAAGGACCCGCCAAAGACTGTTCCACCTGCACCTGGGCAGGGGCCGGTTCAACTGTCGGAACATGAGGCAGGATGTGGTCACTGACTGAGAGGTGGTTGTGGGAGAAAAATGTAAGCGCTTTGAGTGAAGTCCCCACTTGCATGAATGACCCTTTACACCATCATCCCTCTCATGGCCCAGCTACACTTCACTGCTCCCACTGTATTGGAGAACACTTTGATGCAAATCAGTGCAACTCTCCAAGGCCAAGACTGAAGTATCCGTCATAGTATTGAAGGTGACAGACATGTTGGCATCCAGAGTCTGCATGATAGTGTTGAAGGTGTGCATAGACTCATTTGATTGAAGTGTGTGATGATCCATGGTGTTGGCATCTCTATCCATGGTAGAAGACATCCATTTCAATAGCCTGTGACATCACCACCCACCCCCCCAACCCCAACTCAACAACCATGCTTGAGGTGGACTCTTCCAATCTCCCTGCAATTGTGGTGAGTCCACACTCGGAAGGTCTGTCAATGCATCACACATTCTTTACTGCTGTTCAATGATTCGCCGCTTCATCGCTGGCCCCCAGGGTACAACACGTGTTCAGCTGAGCAGAGCTTGGAAAGGGCTGTGTCCTTGGACTCAGACTCTCCACAGCTGCACCCGCCACCACCATCTGCTCTTTGTTCACTGGTGAAGTGCGAGTCACCAACTATTTCTCGAAGTGGTCCTCCGAAAGCACGAGTATCTGAGTTGGTGCAAGGTCTGCATGAGTCCCATGATGGTGCACCCTCAGAAGGACTCAGTTCCTCTGAGAAATCGTCATCAGCAACCTCCACTGCTAGCTGCTATACATGCCTGAAGGCCTGTGGCAGATAAAAGGTATGAATTAGCCCTGGCAAGGTAAGAATATGTTGGAAGTTATCATTGTGAAGATGATCATATTTCACTTGCTGTGGAAATCAGGTCACTGTGACTGAGCATCGTATGACATGTTTGTGGCTTTTATTTAATTATGTCACCAGGTAGGGAGGAGCTCCCCGGGTCCCCATCTCTGAAATTGCACTGATCTCCAGCGCCTCCTCCTCTGTGCTTATCACAGAGAAATTTTGGTGGGCCCACTGCGGTTCATCCCCCCTCCCTCGCCCCTTCTCGCTGGTGTTCTGTGCTTCCTTCTCTTGCAATGAAGGAAAGACCTATGAGTGAGTGTAATGGTATATGTTCATGCGATGGGTGGAGTGCATTTAGTGAGAGTGACTTTGACGGACAGGCATGACCTTGCATAAAGATGAGGGTGAGTGGGAGTGGTGGATGGATAGATGGGGATGAGGAAGTGCCCAGACAGAGGAGAGGGGTGTATCTGCAAGGTAAGTGGCTG
Organism: Heterodontus francisci; assembly: GCF_036365525.1. NCBI lineage: Eukaryota > Metazoa > Chordata > Chondrichthyes > Heterodontiformes > Heterodontidae > Heterodontus > Heterodontus francisci. The sequence continues at coordinate 16,459,103 of NC_090394.1, forward strand.
TGAGGACTGATCTGCTGCAGTAGGCTTGAGAAGGCAGAGTGAGGGGGTGGGATCATGTGCACAGCAAGATGTAGGTGAATGTGCCAGTTGTCATGGAGTCTTCATGTGTAGACTGAGTTCTATAGAGTTTGTGTTTGTTTTTTGGAGACAGTCCCTGATTTGAAATTGAAACTAAAGGCTTCCAGGTTCTGGGGAGTCAAACCAAGGTTAGACAAACAGTCCCGTGACTGAGAACATTTTTTTTTAACCAAGGACATGGGACTGGAGGTTAAGTTTCAGTTTTGACCAGAAGGCATTTGAGAGTTGAGAAGGACTTTGCAGTAGATGGAAAACATAGGAACATAGAAGCAGGAGTAGGCCATTCAGTCCATCGAGCCTGCCTCACCATTCAATACGATCATGGCTGATCACCTACTTCAATGTCTTTTTCCTACACTATCCTCATATCTCTTTATGCCCTTGGTATTCAGAATTCTGTCAATCTCTGCTTTAAACATACTCAATGACTGAGCTTCCCCAGAGAATTCCTAAGATTCACAACCCTCTGAGTAAAGAAATTTCTCCTCATCTCTGTCCTAAGTGGCTTCCCCCTTATTTTGAAATTGTGTCCACTGGTTCTAGACTCCCCAACCAGGGGAACCATCTTAGCTGCATCTACCCTGTCTATCCCTTTAAAAATCAGCCACTTATTGTTTAAAGAGACAGGCTGAGAGCTGCAGGTTTTGGGGCTTTTAGAGAGGCTACTTGGAATAGAATCAGACTACAAAGCAGCTGGTGGAAGCAGTTTAACTGCAGGCAAAGGAGCCTTGACTGACGGATGACAATTGGTGAATGATTTATGGCAGCTGTCTTCGGTGACTGAAAGTGTTATCCAGAGTGCCACATCATCAGGACTGTACTGGCCTAGGCTGAGATTGTTTAAGAGGCGAAAAAAAAAACCGTTAAAGGGAATATTGCATCATAGCGAGTGATGCAACCTCATTACTTCCATATCTGCATCCTGGAGGACAGAACTTGAAAAACTACTTGAGGAAGATCCTGATTTTGTTGTACAGTGGGACTATATAATGACATCTTGCTGATCAGCCTGTTCAGAGGACTAGTAAGGGCTACCTTAGTTGTACCTGCTAATTAGCATGTAACCTTTAAGATATACATCAATTGTGATTTAACTATTAGTTCATGTTTAATTTATGTTGGTTTTGGTTTGAGTGTTACAAGTAAAATTTACAGAAGTGAAATCTTGTTGGTTTGGTTTTTTGTTTCCTAAATTAGGGTTGGTCAGTGGATTCAGTACTATTGATTTGTTGGTGGTCTCCATGGGGATCATAACACACTGTACTCACCTTTCTTGATCCATTTAAGTCATTAAAGCATTTCCTGCACTTAATTTCAGGAGCATGGTACTAAGGTCCTGTTGATTAAGTCCTCGACAACCTCCAGCCACACCTTCTTGGTCTCCATTGCAGACTTCTTCCTCCCGTTGCTAGGGAAGAGTATCTCTCTCCCACTCCTCACAGCCCCCAGCAGCACAACCAGGGAGGAGGCACAGAAACGAGCTGCAGCCATTGCCCCTCTGGACTCTATTCTGCCACTTGCTTCTCTCTAGTTCAAATTGCATGTTTGGAATGTCCCTTTAATTACTCAAGTTGCAATGGCATCATGCTGGTCCACATGACACCCACTGCCGCAGACTGGATGGGAAATCCAGAAGTGAATTTACAATGAGGTGGTTGAGTTAAAAAGACACTGACAGACAAGTTGCACTTATGGTCCCGGTTTCCCATGCAATGTCAAACACCCCCAACTTCCAGCACACATGAAGTTAAAATCGGAGCCAAAACTCGAGCTGGGGTCGAACCAGTGATTTACAAAGATTGAGCATAACTTCCTTGCTTTTGTATGCTAGGTTCTGTTTATAAATCCAAGGATCCTGTATGCTTTTTCTTAAAATAAAAACAGCCTCTCAACTTACCCTGGCACCTTCAACGATTTGTGCAAGTACAGCCCCCAGGACTCTCTGTTTCTGCACATCCATTAAAATAATACATTTTGTTTATGTGGCCTCTTGTCATTCTGTCCACTAAAGAATAACCTTGGAACAAGCTCCATGTGGACCTCATGCAGGGCAATAATGTTATTTTTCAGGCAGTTTTTGATTCAGTACCATTAAGTATCATGCAGAGTGACAGTCAATAGGCTCCTGGTGTATTTCCATAAAATTTGAACTGCGTTGATAATCAGCGTTTATTTCACTGCTTGTTGCAGCATTCCCTGTATTTATTATTGTGCAACAATTGTTTTTCTTTTTCATCTTTCTGTAAGGGTAGAAATTCATTTTGGGCAAAGTTAATATTGAGCAGTTATTGTCCCCACCTGCTATTCAGGTCCATTGACTTCAATAGAACTACATGTTGAGGGCTGTAGAACAAGTGGCTAATGAAATACCTGTTTAGCACTACCCTCAAGACAAAACTCTATCCCATCACTTTTCATCTCAAATTTGAAAAAGATTAAGCTCAATGGTTACCACGCTGCAGAATAATTTATCACAGGTAGTATCGTGGTACTTCATACTGATGTCATAGAGTCATAGAGAAATACAGCACTGAAACAGGCCCTTCGGCCGACCAAGTCTGTGCCGACCAACAACCACCCATTTATATTAATCCTACATTAATCCCATATTCTCTACCAGATCCCCACCATTCTCCTACCACCTACATACACTAGGGGCAATTTACAATGGCCAATTTCCCTATCAACCTGCAAGTCTTTGGCTGTGGGAGGAAACTAGAGCACCCGGCAGAAACCCACACGGTTACAGGGAGAACTTGCAAAATCTGCACAGGCAGTATCCAGATCCGAACCCAGGTCACTGGAGCTGTGAGGCTGCACACTGCGTCACTCTGTCTTTACATGATGGGCACAAGTTTGGAATTACAGGAGGTGCAAGGAGATTTGGTTGAGAAACCTGGATGTATGGGTTTCCCGGAATGCCGTGGAGTGATTGTGGGGAGGTGGAAAGAAGATCACAGAGAGGTCAGGGGAGATTGGAGGTCTGAGAGATCACGGAATGTGGTGCATTAGCTTGTTGGGCCTGGAGAAAACACTTCTGCTCCCCTAGGCCTGGAAGCAGCGCTGTAAAGCTACTGTCCTGCAGACCCCAACCTGCTAAGAATGAGGCATATTAATTTCACCACACGGACATTAAATTTTAAATTGTTGCTGGGAAAAAGAGAAAGCCTGTTAAAAGGACTGCCAGACCTTGACTAGAAAACAAAACATTTACATACTAACAGACATTGAAGGCAGGGAAGCGCATTCCATTCCCTGTTAAGATGATACAATACACAGAGCCAAGACATGGTCAGACCAGTTAGTCAATGGCTAACTTGCTTGGCAACCTGGGGGTTTTAAAATTGCGCAGTTTGAACTGAGAGCCTGCAGAAAGCGGTTTGCTCCTGGATTGAACAGACCTCTCCTGGCTGCTCCCATCTCTGTCTCACAAGCCTCTGAATCCACTGAAGACACAGGAACTCCAAGAGGGAAAAGTCTCATACAGTGAACAAGGTTTAAGAAGAATACTGGGCCCCAACGAAAAGCAAGATCTACCTACAATCAAGGACTCTACAGTGAGCTTGAAGAACCGTAACAAAAACTCTTCAGATAAAGCCTAAAACTTTTCCACTTTATTTTTCTTCTGCTGTTTTCTGTCTCTATTTGCATGTGTGTATCACATATGCATGCTAGCCTGGGGCACGGTGTGTATCTGTAGGCATTAACCGAATTAGAGTTCAAGTTTAAGTTTAATAAATTTAAACTTTTTTTCTTTAAACCTAAGAAAGCCTGTTTGTGGAAAGCGGAGAACAAGGATTCACCAAGGGGGAGCTAAAAACACGGTGTGTTTAAATTAAACCCTGTTACAGTAAGATCAGATGAAGGCTGAAAGGGCACTCTGGACATCTTTCTCACATGGTCATAACAGAAATTTGGGGGCTCATCCAGAATCAACCCACAGACAAACGAGAGAAATTGGAAGTGGGAAGCCAAATTGTTCCCAATCAAAAAGGAGCAAGATTAATACAGGTTTTCTTGTGGTTGTCTGTGCTTGAATACTAACACTTCTGCAACTGAAGCGAGTAGCTCTCCAAGCCAGGGTGAAGTAACTTGGGATAAGTTAAAAGCACTGTCTATGGAGGAGTTGAGGAAAATGGCTGAGCAGTGTGGGATCACTGTACATGCCAAAGCTAGGAAGTCTGAACTCCGAAGGCTAGTGGCCAACCATTTTTCCCTTGAATCTGAAGATCAGAAACAGGGTTAGAAGCAAACTCCGACAGGGTACTGCTCGCAAAGATTCAACTGGAACAGAGGAAACTTGAATTTGAGGAGATGGAGAGAGAAAGAATATTCCGGAAGGAATGCCAAGAGAGAGAGAGTTGAAGCAGTTTGAGTTAACTAGGGGGCAGCAGAGTAACCCCAGTGAAAGCATGGCCAATATGGAGGAGCATAATTCAGGGCTGGGTACAGAATTGTTAAAACTAGCTCAACTAATTCCAAAATTCAATGAGGAGAATGTAGAAGATATTTTGTGCCCTTTCAGAAACTGGCAAGGCAGCTAAAATGGCCAGCTGAGATCTGGCCTCTTTTACTACAAAGCAAGCTAACTGGAACAGCTCATGAGGTTTATTTCCTGTTGCCAGATGAGAGTTCATTGAATTATGAACTGACAGAAAATGCTATCCTCGGGACATATGAATTAGTACCTGAAGCCTAAAACCCTCAAGAAGCAAGCTAATCAAACTTATCTGGAGTTTGAAAGAAGTAAGCAGCTGGCTTTTGACCAGTGGCTGAGGGCTCTTAAAGTACAGCTCAGCTAGGGAAGTAATCCTGTTAGAGGAAATTAAAAACTCCCTCCCACTCTCCATGAAGACCCATGTAGAGGAGCAGCGGGTCCAGAGAGCCTGGCAAGGGGCCGTTCTGGCCAATGGGTTTGCTTTAATTTCTGAGTCGGTTTCCCAGGGGAGAACCTTTCCTACTCACCCCCACAAATCTGAAAAGGACCAAGGATGGGAAGGTGATAGGAGCCCAAGCAGTCCTGGGAGAGAAAGGAAAGCAGGAGTCACATGGACCCTCCTCCAGCCAAAAATGAAGGCGCAGTGAGCAAGAATGAGACCCGGAGACCTGTGTGCTTCCATTGTAATAAAGCAGGGCATTTAAAAGCTGACTGCTGGAAACTAAAGGGAAAACCTGCAGAGTTGATCAGGATACACCCTGGAATGGACCCTGATGGGCAGCACAGCAGAACAAGCTGTGGCTTTAACTACAGTAAGAGTGAGACCCAGGAAGCTTACTAGTGTAAGTGTAGGAAAATGTAATAGGATTCCTGAAGGTTATCAGGGTTTTGTGTTTGAAGGGAAAGTAACCCCATACCCCACGAGTTGGGCAAGCAAACCAATAGTAATTCTCAGGGACACAGGGGCCACTAGATCACTTTTACTGGGAAAAGGCCTGAACTTTCCCCCAGAGAGTGGAGTGAACACCAAAATGATGCTGAATCTGTACACTGGGTGCACCTGGAGTGCGATCTAGTTTCGGGACCATTGATCGTAGGGATTGTCCCTAGTTTGCCTGTGGATGGGTTGACCTGCTCCTAGGTAATGATCTGGCGGGGGTAAAGGTGGTAACCCCCCCCCACCCACCCCCCAGTAGTGAAAGGGAGACCAGAGGAGGTCAGAAAGGCAGGAGACGGATCCCTGCAGTTTTGCTGAATATGTAGTGGATCAGGCTATGATCAAACCGGCTCCTGCAGAGCAGACTGAATTGGCACTGCAGGCAGACGACCATGAGGTCTGTCTGTCTGAGACTTTCTTTGGAAAGTTAGGAGACCCAGGGATGAATTAAATGGATTTCCCCTAGGACAGGCTCAGCAGGCCGACCCAGTATTGCAAGAGTTAGCAAAGGCTGCCCAATCTGAAAGTGAAGCAGAGGAAGTCCCTGATTGCTACTATTTAAAGAATGAGGTACTGATAAGGAAATAGAGTTCTCCTCACAGACCTGAGGGCAAGGAGTGGACAGTAGTTCACCAGTTAGTGGTGCCACAGAGGTACCGGAGAGAAATATTAAGAAGAGCCCATGAGACTATAATGGCTGTACATGCCGGTATAGGAAAGACCAAAGGCCACGTAAGACAGCAGTTTAACTGACCAAGACTCCACAAAGATGTGGTGGAGTACTGCAGGAGTTGCTACATGTGCCAGGTTGAGGGGAAACCCCAACCTACAGTGAAACCTGCACCCCTAAGTCCTGTTAGGAGGACCCTCCAGCAGAGGGCTGGTGAACTGAAAGGGACCCCCGCCTAGAACAAAAAGGGACAGACAGGCACAAGGCTGGCAAAAGGTTAGACAGAGAAGGGGAAAAAATGACCAAAAGGGCAATTTAAAGAAAGTCCAGGAGGAATCCCGGATAAAACCCCCTACTGTCCAGTCAGTCAACCCGGGAAAATGTGAAAAGTTAGACCGCGCACCCTCCTACGTAAATGCAGACACCCCACCAAAGTTGCTAACAGCATTTACAGGAACCTGCAGAGACAAAGAAAGACCTCTAGGGGGCAGAGAGAGACCATGAGGGTGATGTCTCGCCTAGTCGAAGTGCCACAGGGGTGTGCAGTAGAGTCTGCACAAATACCTGCAGGCAGAAGTATCCTCTGGACAAAGGGGTGATTAGCAAAGAATTCTCCCCCCAGTCAGAAGAAAAGCAAACCACCCATCCTCTGAAGTCAAAAGATTTTGCAGGACTCAGCAAAGCACTGAAAGAGCGTTCAGGATAGACCCGCCCATTACTGACTCTTCCAAAAAAATTACCTCAGCAGGAACAAAGACCCTAGGCAGCCTTGGAAATGGGCAAATGGAAGAGAAACTTCCCAAAAAAAATGAATGACATGTTTATTAGGATGCCAAAAAGGGGGCAATTAAAGCAGCACTGACACCAAAAGACAGGCTGTAATAAGTTTTAGGATTTATGAATGAATGGAAATGAATGGGAGAAATTCCTGTTTTTTATTTCTGTATCTGATATTTTTCTCTCAACCCGTTTAATGAAATGTGCTTTTCTCAAATCGTATTTCATTCCCCTGGGTGCGGAGGTGTCATGCAGGCCTCTACCTGCCAAGAATGAGGCATATTAATTTCGCCACATGGACACTAAATTTCAAATTATTGCTGGGAAGAAGAGAAGGCCTGTTACACGGACTGCCAGACCTTGGCTGGGGGAAAAAAACATTTACCAACTAACAGACATTGAAGGCAGGGAAGCACATTCCATTCCCTGTTAAGATGGTACAATACACAGAGTCAAGATGTGGTCAGACCAATTAGTCACATGACTAACATGCTTGGCAACTTGTGGGGGGGGGGGGGGGGGGGTGGGGGTTCTGAATTGTACAGTTTGAATTGAGAGCCTGCAGAAAGCTGTTTGTTCCTGGATTGAAAAGACTTCTCCTGGCTGGCTCGCCAGAGCCTCTCCTATCTGCTCCCATCTCTGTCTCACAAGCCTCTGAATCCACTGACCACACAAGAACCCCATGAGGGAATGTCTCCTACAGAGAACAAGGCTTAAGAATACTGGGCCCCAACGAAAAGCAAGATCTACTTACAATCAAGGACTCTACAGTGAGCTTGAAGAACCCTAACAACAACACTTCAGATATTGCCTCAAACCTTTCCACTTTATTTTTCTTCTGTTCTTTTCTGTCTCTATTTACATGTGTGTATCATGTATGCATGCTAGCATGAGACACGGCATGTATCCATAGGCATTAACTGAATTAGAGTTTAAGTTTAATAAATTTCAACTTTTCTTCTTCAAACCTAAGAAAGCCTGTTTGTGCTGGTTTATTTGCCTTATAACTGGAAAGCGGTGAACAAGGATTCACCAAGGGGGAGCTAAAAGCATGGTGTTTTTAAAATTAAACCCTGTTACGGTAAGACCAGGTGAAGGCTGAAAGGGAACCTAGTCACCTAGGTTCCGAATCTTTCTCACCTGGTCATAACAGTATTTACCCAATCGATCTATCCCTTCTTGCTTCCTTTTGCATGCTGGGTTTCCCGAGGCCAGGGAAACCTGGCCAACAGTAGTTAAAAATAGAAATCTTTTTAAAATGGAGGCACGAAGCCTGCTTAAAAGGTTTTATTAACCGAACTGCCTCTCGAGAGCAGATTGGTCACCAGTTCCTTGCCCTGTCTCCGTTAAAACATGAAGTAGGTTGCTTTGAGGTGGGTTGGGTTTGGATTTGAACCTTTTAACATTTAAGTTTCCCACCTGACCAAAACCCACCCATTTTAGGGGGTTAAAACGCCCTTCCACCCCCACCCCCCCCCCATTGGTTCACTCACTCAACTGTGCCATTCACGAAGATGCCAAACTTGGCTAGGTATCTGTCACCCATAGCAGAAGAAAGATTTGGATTGGCTACCTCACCAATCCTCTATCTCCCAACCTCCTGGTGGCTAACCAACTGCTATGAGTAGAATTGGCAAGTAGTTTCAAATCAGGGAGTCCACCCTCTTGACTTCAGGATGTGAACACCCTTATAAAGGCAAGAATACATTTAAAATGTCCCCCTCACAAAAGATGAAAATTTAACCTGAATTATTCGGTCAAGCAAAGAACCCCGTCAGTTTTAAAAACAAAAATAACACTCTATCTATGAAGCCTATTTCTCTGTTTATATGCTGAGGCTGACCTATTTCTTCCATTTGACGCTTGAGCTCCTCTTCCAGAGCATCTACTCGATCTTTTAGAACGTAGTGAGCGGTGGACACTAGTGTCAGTTTATGTAGAACAGCCAAGGCAGGACCTAGGCGTTGTGTTGCAGCCTTAAGTAAATGGAGGAAAACTGAATTAGTCCTCATATATCCCCAGAAATTCTTATCAGTGATCTTTCACATTACATATACAGATCAATAAGTTTCACATCAGTTTACATAACTGAACCCATAATGACAATTCCCTGTAGTAATTGAATGAGAGATTAATATTTTTCCATCTGTGTTTACAAGAATCACAATCACTTTTTTTTAGAAAACCTTATTTCAACTGTACAGCTGAATTGTACGGAAGTTAGTGTTGTGTTCAACGAAATTCTTCAAGTTCTCCCACACCCACGCTCCACAACCTTGGTCTAAATCAACAGTAGTTTTACAAAAAAAAACTATTAATCAAAGTTCATTGTTTTTCTTCATTTACAGAATACTTTTGACACCAGATTTGGACGTTCAACCCACCTAACGAAATTAACGTGCCTGTAAACTATGTGGAGAAGTGAATTAGATTCAAGACTTTTGGAGACCTGGTTTAAATCCAGTAGGCAGGTGGAATGAAAGTCTCCTCTCTCTGTTGGTGTTCAGAAATGGAAAAATGTTTATTGTGGCAAGAGTATATTGCTGAGGCACAGTAGAGGAAGCTTTGCTCTAAATCTAACTGATTTTTCTGATCTGTGAGTGTCAGATATTGACTGTGTATCTGAAATGGAAAATTCTACATGCCCTAGCACTAACGTCCATCACTTTGTTGAAGACAAAAAACAAAAGGCCTGAGGGTGTAAGTGCAGCACGCGCAGGCTAAAGCAATCAGCTTTATGGTCACAAAGCATGGCTATTTTAACTCCTGGGTCCCAATTAAGTAGTTTCTTTTTATTATCTTTCTCCCACCCGAAGTAGCCAGTAATGAAAGTGGCCAGTGTGCAGAAGCAGGAAATTAAGTGGCAGCAGGCTTCCCCCCACCTCCCAGACCCAAAGAGACAGTCCATGGCAAAGTGAGTGATAGGATGGGGGATCTGAGACAATTGCACTTGCGATCAGGAGGAAGGGAAACTCCAAGCTCAGGAAGCACTCTCGCTCCTCCAAGCTCACAATAAACCTTCCAAAAACCAAAAAAATTAACTTATCTGGGCCTCTTCTGGATACAATCCTGGTTGGTCAGGCGCTAAGTGGCATTGCCTCAATCAGCAGATAAGATTGCGTCAAGGTCTGAATGACATCATCCTCAACATTTAAATATTCTTCTTGAATAGGAGAGATGTCTAACAGCCATCTAAATCGATATCGCCTGTTTCTACACAATCACCCCAAGTCAAAATTACCCCCTTGGTATTTTGTTTTAGGATTTATCCACCAATGAGGCAGCAGCCTTTTCCAAAGATCCAGACTTGTGAAATTCAAACAGGACAAACCAGCGAATGAGAGAAGTGCACTGACGGGGCTCACTGGCCACAGGTGGCAGGCAGACTAGAATAGAATCTGCCACCTCCGCCGACTATAGCCTTATTCACCAGTTCTCTCTTCCTTCTCCTGCTTTATGGGACTTTCCTTAAAAAAACATTTTGCTTCTGACTGTTTTAATCTTTTAAAAAGAATTATACTATAGACAACCCACTTACTTTTTTCTTCTTTCACATCCCAAAACTCTTTTCAGAGACAGAACAATTTAGAAATCTTTGATATATATTAAAATTGGGAATAGGCTTCCAACAGAACCCAACAATTGTTAATGAATAAACGTATCTACAGAACTTGAAAGTTTAAAAAGACATTTGCAATTGTCTGCAAACAAACTTGGCCGAGCAGGAAACTGGACATGGGCACAGGGTACAATCCTGAATTGGTAATGCACACCAATTACCGAGTCTGTGGCCCTGGGCAGGATTTTGGGTTGGGTCCCTGAAGTTGGATCAAATGGGGGTCACAATCCTGCACTGTATGGGCAACAGTCACCCGGCAGTAATTTTCCCTGAATTGGACAATTTAGCGGCCAGTAAGCAGGCTCGCCATCCAATTAAGGAGGCCCTCCCGCTTGGAAGAAGCAGCAGACTGCAGTCCAGTTAACAGAGAGAGAGAGAGACAGAGAGAGAGACACACACACACAGAGACAGAGAGAGAGAGAGCGACAGAGAGAGAGAGAGCGACAGAGAGAGAGAGAGAGAGACACAGAGAGAGAAAGAGACAGACAGACAGAGAGAGGGGGACAGAGAGAGAGAGGGGGAAGAGAGAGAGAGAGAGAGGGTCAGAGAGAGAGAGACAGAGAGAAAGAGAGAGACAGAGAGAAAGAGAGAGAGAGAGAGAGAGAGACAGGGAGAGAGAAAGAGAGACAGAGAGAAAGAGAGACACACACACAGAGACAGAGAGCGAGAGAGAGAGAGAGAGGGGGACAGAGGGAGAGAGAGAGAGACAGAGAGAGAGAGAGAGACAGACAGAGAGACAGAGAGAGGGGGACAGAGAGAGGGGGACAGAGAGACAGAGAGAGGGTGACAGAGAGAGAGAGGGGACAGAGAGACAGAGAGAGGGGGACAGAGAGAGAGAGGGGGAAGAGTGACAGAGACAGAGGGGGGGGAAGAGTGACAGAGACAGAGGGGGGGGGGGGGCAGAGAGAGAGAGAGGGACAGAGAGAGAGAAAGAGAGACAGAGAGAAAAAGACAAACAGAGACAATCACCAGTTAGATGATACAACATTGTGCATCACCCTCCACAACTGTTAGTAATGCTAATGCTTGGGAGGCAAAAACAGAAGGAAGATAAAACTTGTAGTCAATTTCAGGAAAATCTCTGGGAACTTCCTTCCAGATGCGCCATGGCAATTAGATTTAAAAAGGAAAGCCTGCTTACTCATGCTGTATTGCTACATGTACTTAACCAGCCTGCTAACCAATACCGGAACCACCATCACCTCCCCCACCCACATCCACCAAACCCATATTCCACATGTCCCAAAAAAGGACTACACAGGACTGGAAAATAACATTTCTATCCATTAGGGTGGTCCTAAAGGTCAGAGACCTTCTATTTAATGTTATATTATATATACTTCAAAATACCTGTCAGGCAAATATTTTTGAGGAAGGCTAGAATGTCTTTTCATTTCCATTACTTTCCTATGTAATTTTTCCACATATTCATGTACTGCATAATCAAGTTATTTCCTAACATTATCAAAATCACCAACAAGATCCTTTGCAACTGTGACAAAGGCAAACATCCCCTCATTTTTTCAACCTGTCTACAGCCTTTGACGTGGTTGACCACACCATCCCACCCAAAGCCTCTCAACTGTCATCCACCTGCATGCAACTGCTCTCACCTGGTTCCATTGTTATCTATCTAAGCGTAGCCAAAGTATTACCTGAAATGGCTTCTCTTGCTGCTCCTGCACTGTTATCTCTGGTGTCTCCCAAGGATCTATCCTTGGTCCCTCCTATTTCTCATCTACATGTTGCCCATCGATGACATCATCTGAAAGCAGTGTTAGTTTTCACATGTATGCTGACAACACTCAGTTCTACCTCACCACCATCTCTCTCGACTCCTCCACTGTTGCTAAACTATCAGACTGTTTATTCCACATCCAGTACTGGATGAGCAGAAATTTCCTCCCTTAAATATTGGGAAGACTGAAGCCATTGTTTTCGGTCTCCACTCCAAACTCTGTTCCCTAGCTACTGATTCCATCCCTCTCCCCAGCAACAGTTGGAGACTAAACCAAACTGATCACAACCTTGGGGCACCTGGGGGAATTTAAATTCAATTAATTAATAAATCTGGAATAAAAAGCTAATCTCAGTAAGGTAGTATGACCTTGAAAATACTGGATTGTCACAAAAGCCCATCTGGTTCACAAATGTCCTTTTGGAAGAAAATCTGCCCTCCTTACCCAGTCTGGCCTACATGTGACTCCAGAACCACAGAAATGTGGTAGACTCTTAACTGCCCTCTGAAGTGGCCCAGCAAGCCACTCAGTTGGATAAAATCACAAAATAAGTTGAAGCAGAATAAAACTGGATGGACCACCCGGCATTGATCTAGGCACTGGAAACAACTAAGGCACACTCTGCCCAGTTGACCCTGCAAAGTCTCCTCATTTACATCTGGGGACTTGAGCTAAAATTAGGAGAGCTGTCCCACAGGCTAGCCAAGCAACAGCCTGACATAGTCATACTCACGGAATCATACCTTACAGACAATGTCCCAGACATCACCATCACCAATCTACCTGCCGCAGGTGCATCTGTCCATGACAGTATTGGTAGGAGTGACCATCTCACAGTCCTTGGGCAGACCAAGTCCCGTTTTCACACTAAGAAAACCTTCCACCGTGTTGTTTGGCACAATTACATGCTATCTGGGACAGATTTAGAACAGATCTAGCAGCTCAAAACTGGGCATCCATGAGGTGCTGTGGACCATCAGCAGCAGCAGAATTGTATTCAACCACAATCTGTAACCTCATGCCCCAGCATATCCCCCACTCTACCATTACCATCAAGCCAAGGGATCAACCCTGGTTCAACGAGGAATGTAGGAGAGCATGCCAGGAGCAGCACCAGGCATTCCTAAAAATGAGGTGCCAAGCTGCTGAAGCCCAAACACAGCACTACATGCTAATGCTAAACAGCAGAAGCAGCGTGAAATAGACAGAGCTAAGCGATCCAACAAACAATGGATCAGATCAAAGCCCTGCAGGCCTACCATACCCAGTTGTGAATGCTGGTGGACAACTGAACAACTAAGTGGAGGAGGAGGCTTCACAAACATCCCCATCCTCAATGATGGGGGAGCCCATCACATCAGTGCAAAAGAAAAGGCTGAATCATTTGCAAAAATCTTCATCCAGAAGTGCTGAGCGGATGATCCATCTTGACCTCCTCCTGAGGTCCCCAGATACCAATCTTCAGCCAATTTGATTCACACCATGGAGATCAAGAAATGGCTGAAGGCACTGTATACAGCAAAGGCTATGGACCTTGACAACATCCCAGCAATAATACTGAAGACTTGTGCTCTGGAACTAGCTGCTTCCCTAACCAAGCTGTTCCAGTACAGCTACAACACTGGCATCTACCTGAAAATGTGGAAAACTGCCCAGGTATGTCCTGTCCACAAAAAGCAGGACAAGTCCAATCCAGTCAATTACCAACCCATCAGGCTACTCTCAAATCAGCAATTGATGGAAGGTGTCATTAACAGTGCTATCAAGAGCCACTTGCTCAGCAAGTACCAGATCACTCATGCTCAGTTTGGGTTCCACCAGGGTCACTTAGCTCCAGATCTCATTACAGCCTTGGTCTAAACATGGACAAAAGAGCTGAACTCAAGAGGTTAGATGAGAGCAAATGCCCTTGACATCAAGGCAGCATTTGAACGTGTGGCATCAAGGAGTCCCAGCAAATTTGAAGTCGATGGGAATCGGGGGAAAACGTTTCACTGGTTAGAGTCATACCTTGATGATGGTTCTGGTTGTTGGAGGTCAATCATCTCAGCCTGGGGACATCACTGCAGGAGATCCTCAGGATAGTGTCCTAGGGCCAAACATCTTCAGCTACTTCATCAATAACCATTCCTCCAATCTAAGGTCAGAAGCAGGGATGTTCGCTGATGATTGCACAGTGTTGAACATCATTCGTGACTCCACAGGTACTGAAGCAGTCTGTGCCAGCATGCAGCAAGACCCGGACAAAATTCAGTCTTGGGCTGATAAGTGGCAAAGTAACATATGTGCTATAAAAGTGCCAGGCAAAGACAGTCTGCAACAAAAGAGAATCTAACCGTCTCACTTTGACATACAGCAGCATTACCATCGCTGAATCCCCATCAACATCCTGGGGGTTAACATTCACCAGAAACTGAACTGGATCAGCCATTTAAATACTGTTGCTACAAGAGCAGGTCAAAGGCTGGGAATTCTGTGGCAAGTAACTCACCTCCTGACTCCCCAATGCCTGTTCACCATTTACAAGGCATAAGTCAGGAGTGTAATGAAATCATCCCCACTTGCCTGGATGAACGTAGCTTCAACAACACTTAAGAAGTTTGATACTATCCAGGACAAAGTAATAAAGAAATCTAATGGAATGCTATCCTTTATTATGAGAGGAATTGAAAATAAAAGATGTTATGCTTCAGTTATGCAGGGCCCTGGTGAGACCACATCTCAAATACTGTGTGCAGTTTTGGTCTCCTTATTTAAGGAAGGATGTAAATACGTTGGAGGCGGTTCAGAGGAGGTTTACTAAATTGATAACTGGAATGAACAGCTTGTCTCATGAGGAAAGGTTGGACAGACTGGGCTTGTTTTCACTGGGGTTTAGAAGAGTGGAGGGGACAACTGATAGAATTTTATAAGATCCTGAACGATTTTGACAAGGTGGACGGGGAAAGGATGTTTCCTCTTGTGGGTGAGTCCAGAACTAGGGGGCACTGTTTTAAAATTAGGGGTCGTCTTTTTAGGACAGAGATGAAGAGAATTTTTTTTCTCTTAAAGGGTTGTGTAACTTTGGAACTCTCTGCCTCAGAAGGTGGTGGAGGCAGGAACATTGAATATTTTTAAGGTGGAGGTAGATAGACTCTTGTTAGGCAAGGGAATCAAAGGTTATCGGGGGTAGATGGGAGTGTGGAATTCGAAACACAAACAGATCAGCTATGATTGTATTGAAGGGTGGAGCAGGCTAGAGGGGCTGAATGGCCTACTTCTGCTCCTAGTTCATATGTATGTAGCCCACTTGATTGACACACCATCCACCACCTTAAACATTTAATCCCTCCACCACCGGCGCACAGTGGCAGTAGTGTGTACCATCTACAAGATGCACTGCAGCAGCTCACCAAGCCTCCTTGAACAGCACCTTCCAAATGCAGGACCGCTACCATCTAGAAGGACAGGGCAATAGATACATGGGAAGACCACCACCTGCAAGTTCCCTCCAAGCCACATACCATCCTGACTTGGAACTATAATCGCCTTCACTGTCACTGGGTCAAAATCCTGAAACTCCCTTCCTAGTAGCACTGTGGGTGTACCTACTCCACATGGGCTGCAGCCGTTCAAGTAGGTGACTCACGACCACCTTCTTAAGGGCAATTAGGGATGGGCAATGAATTCTGGCCTTGGCTGCAAGGCTCACATTCCGCCAATGAATGAGAAAAAAAAGACCCCACTCTAAGCTTCTGATCACATATTCGCACCAGCACTAAAACAACCTACTTCCACCTCCCTACCACTGCCCGACTTCACCCCTGTCTCAGCTCACCAGCTGATGAAATCCTCATTCATGCCTTCGTTACTTCTAGACTTGACTATTCAAATGCATTCCTGGCAGGACTCCCACATTCTACCCTCCTTAAACTGGAGGTCCTCCAAAACTCTGCTGCCCCTGTCTTAACTCGCACCAAATCCCTTTCCCCTATCACCCCTGTGCTCGCCGACTTACAGTGACTCCTCATCAAGCAACATCTCTATTTTAAAATTCTCATCCTTGTTTTCAAATCTGTCTATGGCCTCATCCCTCCCTATTTCTGTAATCTCCTCCAACCCCACAGCCCTCCAAAGTATCGGTGCTCCTCAAATTCTGGCCTCTTGAGCATCCCAGATTTTAATCACTTCACCATGGGTGGCCATGTCTTCAGTTACCTTGGGTCCAAGCTCTGGAATACCCTCCCTATCTCGCTTTCCTCCTTTAAGGCACTTCTTTATTCAAGACCAAGCCTTTGGTCATCTGACCTATTATCGACTTATGTGGCTCGGTGTCGAACTTTGTTTTATAACGCTCCTGTGAAGCGCCTTGGGACATTTTATTATGTTAAAGGCGCGATATAAATATAAACTGTTGCGAATCCGTTTGCAGCTTCTTATGTTATCCTTCTGATGCTTCCCTTGTCTCTCTTTCTCTCTCTCAAGGACCTCACAAGTCTATGGTTGAGTTATCCTTCTATTCCTTTAGTAAATGTGGCACCACATTTATTTCTCCTCAGTCTCTTGACAGAATTTCTGCATTTGGCAATTCCCTTGCCATTATGTGACTAATTTCACTTGCTACCTTCTACGATGCCATATTCGACTGGCAGTTCTTGAAGAGAAGTCAGTCAGCAAGGGGTCTGTTGAGAATGGGAATAAACTCTCAACACCCTTGTTCCCGATTCAGGTCAGGATGATCATATAGCTAGAGGTCACGGGCTTAGATTGATAAATATATAGCTTATATAATCATAGCTGTGCGGGGGAAGTGCTCAACAAGTGGACTTTGACAAAGTCAGATACATTCCACAGAATACATTTAACTAAATCACGAGGGAAGGAGATGGATATTGATTCCTGTTTCTTGATCACGAAATAAGCAAAACTGGATTCACAATCATATTATCCTGTTTCTGACTAAATCCAAAAGTGAAATGAGACTGGGTGGAGCTTGTACTGTGCAATTTCCAACTGCTTCTGGCTCTAGAAGGGTTTAGCCAGCAGTTTTTAAAATGGCTACCGAAAAAAGTCCCTAAAAGGTTGTCAATTTTTATTTTTTGGTGAGGTCTGAAGCAGCAGGAGTGCTCCTCCTGGCTCCATAAAACAACCTCGTGCTGCAGGCACTCCAGGTTTACCCGTCTCAGAATCATCTCCTCCACACTCCTCGCAGACTATACACGAGGGCTGTTGCTGACCCACATTGCTGCGGTTGATCCCAGCATGCTGCTTTTGGACACCTGATTGACATGCCAGTTAAATGCAGATGAGGCCTAGTACCAAAGTTAACACAAGCCTTGTGTCAGCAGGGACCAATAGGCGGGAGAGTTTACTTTATTGACTTACCACTCATTTCGGGTACAAATTTCATCTCTCCCTCGTACAGAATTTTTGTGTAAATCCCACCTATCCTTGTGGAGGAAAACTAATCAGTTTGAGTCACATATTGTTCCTCTGTCAGGTTAACAGTCAGCAATCATTCTCAGCCTTATTGGCAACAGATCCTAAAACTGAAATATTCTTGTTGCAACCACACAGGGAACTCCCTTCAAATTTCCAAACTTTGGCAAATAGTTCCAAAATATCAGAATTAAAGAATCCACAATTTTGTTGCACCCCAATGGGAAAGTAACAGACTAGACACAAAATTATGAACATAAAGAAAAAATTATGGGCAGATTAACCTTACTTACCTGTTTGGCACCTTCCATTTCACCTGGAACAACTTCTGATTGAAGGGAGAGCATATTAATTTTCTCATCAAAACTAAGCTAAGAATAAAGATAGAAAAGATTAAACTTGATTATTAATATCTAAAACAGCTCCAATATAGATTAATGATCATGGATATAAAATAATAATGCAATATCAACTATAGCATTTTCTATGTAGCAATTAGGAACTTCTTTAATAATTAAAACAGAAAATGTTGGAAATATTCAGCAAGTTTGGCAGCACCTGTGGAGAGAAACAGAGTTAACATTTCAGGTCGATGACCATTCATCAGAACATCTGGGTAAGACTGAAGACTAATTGAAAAAGCCACAGGACAGCATAGAATAGCACCTTCCAAACCCGCGACCTCTACCACCAAGAAGGACAAGGGCAGCAGATACATGGGAACACCACCACCTGCAAGTTCCTCTCCAAGCCACACATCACCCTGACTTGGAACTATATCACCGTTCCTTCACTGTCGCTGGGTCAAAATCCTGGAACTCCCTTCCCAACAGCACTGTAGGTGTACCTACACCTCAAGGACTGCAGCAGTTCAAGAAAGCAGCTCACCACCACTTTCTCAAGGGCAACTAGGGATGAGCAATAAATGCTGGCCTAGCCAGTGATGTCCACATTCCACGATCAAACTAAAAAAGAGACAATCTAGCCTCTGCTCTGTTCATTCCACAGACCCTGTACAATGACCTTGATCATAAAAGCATTACGTAAAGTCAAGGATGGAAAAGAGCCATTTAGATCATGAAAACCTGCCCTTCCAGAATTCTAAATCTTTCAGCCCAGCACCTAATTGTGTTTCGAAGGGTTTAAAGTCTGTTGCCTCAAAATTGTTGGGTTCATGTTTTGCTGCTGGAAGTGTAGTAGCGGGACAGGACCTCTTGTCTGCCAACTGTTTAGGCCCTTGGCCCTGCCCCAAATCTGGAGGAAAGGGTCATTTTAAAATTTGGGGTGATTTGAGTGACATTCTGCCACTTTGATGGGGAGATCCAACGGCCCTTAACAAACTGAAAAGGCAATAACATTTTTTTGTTAAATTACTGAACCTCAGCGACACCAGTGCCTGTGTTTTGAAAAGGTATCAATTTGCTTTGCTCGATAACATCTTGGGACCCTTTAAGAGGTCCTTTTATTTATTTTTTTTATTTTGAGATACAGCACTGAAACAGGCCCTTCGGCCCACCAAGTCTGTGCCGACCAACAACCACCCATTTATACTAACCCTACAGTAATCTCATATTCCCTACCACCTACCTACACTAGGGGCAATTTACAACAGCCAATTTACCTATCACCTGCAAGTCTCTGGCGGTGGGAGGAAACCGGAGCACCCGGCGAAAACCCACACGGTCACTGGGAGAACTTGCAAACTCCACACAGGCAGTACCCAGAATAGAACCCGGGTCCCTGGAGCTGTGAGGCTGTGGTGCTAACCACTGCGTTGCCCTTATTATAATAGTCCTGTAGAGAATGGCATGGGATCTGCTGGGCCCAAGAGTGGCATGTTGGACTGAATTCCCAGGTTTCCCCACAAATGCCCCAAAGTGCTGTCATGCAAAATTGTGGCACTGGAACACCACAAATCAGAGTTCAGCTCCAAAATCCCCTCCCCCATGGTCAGAATGCCCCTATCTCGATTACTCTACTTAACCTGTTTTCACATGCATTTAAGAACCTTGGGTTGTTTCTGATATTTGGGTCTGAATTCTCCCCCTCCCCACCCCCACCAATCCGTATATTGGCAGGTTAGCAGCAGAGCAGGAATACTGTCGCCCTACATGAATCTGTCACTACGCTGCTTCAATTCCATCCCGTGGCCCTCCTTTGCTATGCAGTGCAGAGTCTTCACTTTGGAATTTGCTCCTTAATCCCATCCAATGTGATTCATCTCTACTTCGTCCACATGCCCACCTTGCCTAAAATCTCGCTAAAAATCAATCTTCTCAAACTAGTTTTTTCATCACCTCATCTCAATTCCTGCTTGATATCCAAATTTTTCCCTCTCATGTACAGCACCATAGGATTTTAAATGATGTTAAAGGGCTATCCAGTTACAATTATAATCAGTCATCCTAGTAGGCTCTCTAAAGCTACCACTGCAACACTCCCTCAGTACTGCACTAGAGTGTCAGCCTAAACTGTGCACCCAAATCCTTTACTCACCTCTTTATTCAACATTATCTGCAAGGTATCCCACAGAACAACATTTTTTTCTTCTGGAACATTATTCAGCTGCTCAAGGATGCTATTCTAAATCGGAGAAAAACATTATATTTTATTTCTGGGAAATCAGTAAAAATATTGATAAATTTGAAATTCACACAGCCGTTATAATAATCACCTAGCTAATGAGGTCACTCGATCACTATTGAAATTAAGGAGAAATAACAAAGCACAGGGAGATGAGACTGGAGATAAGTTTAGTGAACAGCTAGTCTTTCTTTTCTGACTGCCATCCAAAAAGTGATTTCTATGTAATGATGGTAAGGTTTTGGCTTGAAGTGCAGCGCTAAGCCACAGAATTGCACGTTGCTGTAAGATTTTTTTGATCCATTTGAAGTGCTTTAATGTTCTCAGGGTAGGAAAAAGGGGGAAGCGATAAATAAAGCAGGGCTCCTGCACATTTAGTCTCACTGAAAACTCCTGCTGGAAAGTACACACATTCAAAAGCCAGATGAGAGAATTGTCCATTCTTGTGGTTCACCCACAACCAAATAGCCTGTTGATACTCAGGAGAGAAATGAAAAGAATGGAAAACAATGGTGGAAAGGGTAAATCCGTAGGACAGAAATCATAGCTGAAGCACTTAGACTTGTAATTACTAATAGTAGGACCGTGTGCCGAACAAGTACAATATTATCCCTGCCTTATTTTAATGCTTGGCCAAACTAATCTTTAATTATTCAAATTAATCCAAATTGTTCACAATTTTCCATTTATAAAGTTTCTCTACACTTGGTATTATTTTTCATACTCTCTGAATAAGATTTATCCTTCACACTGAGATAAGCTAGGCCTATCGCCCGGTGAGGGAAATCTCAGAACAAAAAGAGCAAACTTCTAACAGCCCAAATGAATCACATAACCCCCAAATGTCAAGTGAGCTAAAGGTCTGGGGAATCCTCAAGTCCCATTAACAAAATTGCAGCAACATGCAGCACTGAATGATGCAATTTATAAGAATTTGATTGCATTAACAGATTGTTTATTGTGGAGAAGCAGGTTTTTTTGGGGTTTTTAAAAAAAAAAAAAATTTTAGCCTATGTTTTTCCCTCTTAGATGCAAGAAAAAGGTGATGTGACTACAAAGAGGTAGAAATCCCACCATAACTGTGTAATAGTTGTGAAGTTTGATCCACAACTGGCAGTTGATGCTAGGTCAATTGTTAATTTTAAATCAGAGCTGATTTAAAGCTGAGAGAGCATTGTGGGTTGATTGAGAAGCATAAATACAGTGTAGGCACAGAGAGATTGACAGAGAACATCGCAAAACAACCACAGAGCAAAAAGCGAATAAGTGACGTTACAACTGAGGAGCGGCAACTGAGCCTAAGGGAACTAAGATGATAATTGTGGGTAAGTACTGAGGTAAGTATTTAAGATAACTAATTAGAATAATTAAACCGGATTGAAAAGTGAGGTTTTAAGCTTTTAATCTTAACATTTTTTTGGACTTAAGTTTTATTTCTGATAAGTTTAGTCAGTAATTTGATGGATTCATAGCAGGGCACTTCAGTCCCATCAAATACATCCTGCTCCTTGTGGAAACTTCAGGACACTTCTTGTGTCCTGGGTAACAACATCTGCAGGAAGTGTTGTCAGCTGGAGGAACTCAAACTCTGGGCTTTGGAGCTTGAGCAGCATCTGTGTGACTGCAGTGCATCCATGAGGTGGAGAGCATGTTTCAGGAGGTGGTCACCCTGCAGTTCAAGAGTATGCAGGCAGTCAAGGAAGGGAGACCACCAGAAAAAAAAAAAGAGGGCTAGGCAGGTAGTGCAGGAATCCCCTGAACACATCTTGTTTTCTCACTGGTATTCAGCTCTGAGTACTTTTGAGAGCAATGGCTCTGCCTGTATTCCCCAGAGGAATCAAGTCCACAGTATCATAGGTTGCTCAGCTGTGCAATCAGGAGGAGGAAGACTGGGAATAGGATAGTGATAACTGATTCAATAGTTAGGGGAACAGAAAGGTCTTTCTGCGGCTGCAAACTGCAAAGCAGCACTTACTCAGCAACAGCCTGCTCATCAATGTCACTCAGGCCCTGGACCTCATTACAGCCTTGGTCCAAACATGGATCAATGAGCTGAATTCCAGAGGTGAGATGCGAGCTACTGCCCTTGATATCGAGGCAGCATTTGAGCAAGTATGGCATCAAGGAGCCCGAGAAAATTGAAGTCAATGGGAATAAAGGTGAAAACTCTCCATTGGTTGGAGTCATATCTAGCACAAAGGAAGATGGTTGTGTTTGTTGGAGGTCAATCATCTCAGTCCAGGACATCAATGCAGGTGTTCCTCAGGGTAGTGTCCTAGGCCCAACCATCTTCAGTTGCTTCATCAATGACCTTCCCTCCAACAAAAGGGCAGAGTGGGATATTTGCTGATGATTGCAAATAGTATTGAACACTGTGCACGTCCTCTGATACTGAAGCAGTCCGTGTCCAGATGCAGCAAAACTTGGACAACATTGAGGCTTGGGCTCATAAATGCCAAGTAACATTCACACCATACAAGTGCCAGGCAATGACCATCTCCAACAAGAGAGAATCTAACCATTTCCCCCTGATGCTCAACAGCATTACCATTGCTGAATCCCCACACCATGAACATCCTGGGGGTTAGCATTGACCAAAGAATTAACTGAACTCGCCATATAAATACTGTGGCAATAAGAACAGGTCAGAGGCTGGGAATTTTGTGGTGAGTAACTCACCTCCTGACTCCCCAAAGCCTGTCCACCATTTACAAGGCACCAAATTTATTAGAGTTCTTTGAGGATGTAAAAAGAGGGGTGGACCAGTAGATGATGTGTATTTGGATTTGCAAAAGGCATTTGATAATGTGGCACATAAAAAGGTTCCTATACAAGAGTTCATGGTAATGTGGGTAATATATTAGCATGGATAGAGGACTGGCTAACTAACAGGAAACAGAAAGTCAGGAAAAATGGGTCATAGAGTCATACAGCATAGAAACAGGCCCTTTGGCTCACCTCGTCCATGCCGACCATAATGCCTATCTATACTAATCCGAGGATGGCAAACTGTAATTAGTGGAGTGCCACAGGGATCTGTGCTGGGGCTTCAACTATTTACCATCTCTATCAGTGACTTAGATGAAGGGACTGAATGTATTGTAGCCAAATTTGCCAATGATATGAAGATAGGTAGGCAAGCAAGTTGTGAGGAGGATACAAAGAGTTTACAAAGGGATACAGATAGGTTGAGTGAGTGGACAACGATTTGACAGATGGAGTATAATGTGGGAAAATGTGATTGTCCATTTTGGCAGGAAGAATAGAAAAGCAGAGTATTACTTACATGGAGAGAGAATGCTGTGGTACAGAAGGTCCTGGGTGTCCTTGTACATGAATCACAGAAAGTCAGCATGCAGGTACAGCAAGTAATTAGGATGGTAAATGGAATGTTGGCCTCTATTGCAAGGGGGATGGAGTATAAAAGTAGGGAAGTCTTGCTACAACTGTACAGGCATTGGGGTGACCACACCTAGAGTCCTGTGTACAGTTTTGTTACCTTATTTAAAGGAGGGACATACTTGCAATGGATGCAGCTCAGAGAAGGTTCACTAGACTGATTCCTGGGCTGAGGGGTTTGGCTTGAGTAAGGGTTGAGCAGGTTGGGCCTACACTTATTGGAATTTAGACGATTGAGAGGTGATCTTGTTGAAACGTATAAAATTCTGAAGGGGCTTGACAGGGTAGATGCTGAGAGGATGCTTCCCTCGTGGGGGAATCTAGAACTAAGGGGCAGTGTTTCAAATTAAGGGGTCTCCCATTTTAGTTGGAGACGAGGAGGAAATTCTTCCCTCAGAGGGTTATTAATCTTTGGAATTCTCTTCCCCAAAGAGCAATGGAGGCTGGGTTATTGAATATATTCAAGGCTGAGTTAGACAGATTTTTTATTGCAAGGGAGTCAAGGGTTATGTGGGGTAGCCAGAAAAGTGGAGTCAAGGTCACAATCAGATCAGCCATGTTGAGTGGCGGGGCAGGCTTGAGGGGCTGAATGGCCTACTTCTGCTCCTATTTCTTATGTTTATGTGTTCAATCAGGAGTGTGATGAAATACTTTCCACTTGCTTGGATGATTGCTGCTCCAACAACAGTCAAGAAGCTCGACATCATCTTGGATAAAACAGCCCACTTGATCGGCAACCCATCCACCACCTTAAACATTTACACCCTACACAACCAGCACATAGTGGCAGTCGTGTGTACCATCTGCAAGAAGCACTGCAGCAACTTGCCACGGTTGCTTAGACAGCACCTTGCAAACCCGTGACCTCTACCACCTCGAGAAAGGGGGGAACTGGCACATGGGAACACCACCATCTGCAAGCTAAACCACCCCCCCCCCCCACCCCAGGTCCCCTCCGCCCCCCCTCCAAGTCACACACCATCCTGACTTGGAACTATATCGCTGTTCCGTCACTGTCGCTGGGTCAAAATCCTGGAACTCCCTTCCTAACAGCACTGTGGGTATACCAATATCTGATGGACTGCAGCAGTTCAAGAAAGAAGCTCACCACCACCTTCTCGAGGGCAATTTATATATGCTGGCCTTGCCAGTGATGCTCACATCCCAAGAACGAGTAAATTAAAAATAAAGTGATTTCAGGAAGGTGTGCTGCCCCCAGGTTAAGGACTTCACTGAGCAGCTGCAGAGCATTCTGAGAGGGGAGGGTGAATAGCCAGAGATCGTGCTCCATATCAATATCAACAGCATAGAAAGAGGGATGAGATCCTGCAGGAAGGTTTTAGGGAGCTAGAAAGGAGATAACCAAGCAGGACCTTAAAATGTAGTAATCTCCTGATTCCACATGGTGCCACATGCTGGTAAGTATAGAAATAGTGGGACACAGTAGATGAATGTGTGGCTGGAAAGATGGTGTAGAAAGGAGGGCTTTAGATTTCTGGGGAGGTGGGACCTATATAGCTCACAGGTTGCACCTCAACAGGGCCAGAGCCAATGTCCTTGTGGGTGATTCACCAGTGCTGTGGGAGAGGATGGGCAGCAGGTTAAATTGTTAAAAATGGGAAATGGGACTCAAACACATCTCTTTCGAGTTGGGGGCAGGAGACTCACCTGCTCTCGTGAAGTGGGTCAGTTAAGTGAGGCTGCATGCCTCAGATTTTAACAGTCATGTGGATTGAACAGCTGCAGGCTGTGTTTCCCAGGGTTTGGTAAACACAGCAGCTAAAGGGAGGTGAAAACTATTGGCTGCAGCAGGCCAATGCTTTTCTGTAAGCCAGGAAGAGCAAGAGTGATTCACACCAGCCACCCAGTCTGATATGCCCTGACATCTGATGCCAACCCTCAACCTGTCCGATCTCTTCCTCCCTCCTCTCCGGTCCCCGGCCTCCCACCGCAGGCCATGCTGCCCTAACACCTGTCTAGTTTTTAATCAGGCCAGCTGCTAGGCAGGAAATAGAGAAAAAATTCAAATGAGGTCCTGCCCTGTTCCCCGCCCAATAAAAGTCACCCCCGTTCCTCCTTGCCTCCCTGTAAATGTCGGGGCCAATATATGAGTAATTGGAGGTCTGACAAATGGCAAGTGTAGAATATTTGGGAGGAATATGTGACTTTGAATCTATGGTTACCAAATCCTTCCAGAAGTGCTGGTTTCCTCACCTCTAATCTGGGTCTATTATAGGCAGATTCATTAAAAAAATTGATTGCCATGATTACATAACAACCCCATTATCACTGTATCATGCAAATACCCCGATGGTACAAAGCAGACTAGATAGACTTTTGTCTTTTCCCTCTAGCAAATTCTCTGTTCTTATGTTCCTACAGGAAGGGTGCCAAACATTACCATCCCTGCATTGATAACGGGTCCCTATCATCCAATGTGAATACTTCTTTCCCTTCCTCTGCAAACAGATGCTTGGTCCTTGGATTCTAAGACAATTTGAAATCTTAAAAGATGTTGGTGAAAGATAAAACTGGTGTTAGTTTCAACACTGATAGTAGAATGAATTGCTGGGTGCTTTTACTGAGAGATGTTTCAGTCCTTGAATACTGGCTGCAACAACTCAATTCTTACTTTGGACGCTGAAGTACCAAATCCATTTCAGAATATGGACCTCACTTGGAATAATATTGGAAGAGTGGAGAGCATTCCCTGAGCAGCAAGATCTTTGGACAAACTAAAAGTGATTTAGAATATGGCCAGTACCTCCCTGGTGCACCAGAGATGGCAGTATTTGTAGATTGTATTTTAGCTCTGCTAAAATGGATTTCTTTTAGTTTAGAAACAAGTAGATGGAGAAAAAAAAAGGTAAAGATTTAGCTTGCACATGAGTAAATGCACAACATTCCTTCTACTAACTTCTACAGTAATACATCAAGTCACAATCAAGAGCCCATGACTACAGGCTCAGCAAGTACAATTCTCTAGAAATGGGACAGAGGGAAACCAGAGAATTATATATCAGTTAGCCTAATATCTGTTGTTGAGAAATTGCTAGAAAATAAAATTAAGGATAGTGTGTCTGAACACTGAAAATTTTCAACTGATCAGAGAGTCAGCAGGATGTTATTTATATGGACTTCTAGAAGGCATTTGATAAAGTCCCTCATAAAAGACTGTTAGCTAAAGTTGAAGCCCATGGCATGGAAGATAAATTATTGACCTCGTTAAGAAATTGGCTGCGTGGCAGGATGAGACTAGTGGTGTCCCACGAGTATCTGTGTTGGGACCTCAACTATTCACTGCTTTCATTAACAACGTAGATGATGGAATAGAAAGCCACATATCCACATTTGCCAATGACACAAAGATAGGCAATACTGTAAAAAGTGTAGATGGAAGCGCAAAACTATAACAAATGAATTTCAATGTAGACAAATGTTAGGCCATCTATTTTGGACCTAAAAAGGATAGAACAGAGTACTTTCTAAATGGTGAAAAGCAAGAAACAATGGAGATCCAAAGAGACTTGAGGGTCCAGGTACATAGATTAAAGTGTCATAAAAAGGTGCAGAAAATAATCAAAAAGGCTAATTGAATGCTGGCCTTGAGATCCAGAGACTTGACTACAAGAGGGTAGAAGTCATGCTTCAGTTATACAAAGCCCTGATTAAACCACACCTGGAGTTACTGTGAGCAATTCTGGGCACCACACCTTAGGAGGCATATATTGGCCTTGGAGGGAGTGCAGGGTAGGTTTACCAGAATGATACCATGACTCAAAGGGTCAAGCCAGGAGAGGAGATTAAACAAACAAGGGTTGTATTCCCTGGAATTTAGAAGATTAAGAGGTGATTTGATCGAAGTTTTCAACATATTAACGGCAACAGATACAGCAGATAGAGAGAAACTGTTTCCGCTAGTTGGGGAGTCTAGGACTAGGGGCCATCTTTGGCCTCCTTGTCTCGAGAGACAATGGGTAAGCACCTGGAGGTGGTCAGTGGTTTGTGCAACAGCGCTTGGAGTGGCTATAAAGGCCAATTCTAGAGTGACAGACTCTTCCACAGGCGCTGCAGATAAAATTTGTGGTCGGGGCTGTTACACAATTAGCTCTCTCCTTGCGCTTCTGTCTTTTTTCCTGACAAATGCTAAACCTCTTCGAATTGCCACTCTTTAGCCCCGCCTTTATGGCTGTCCGCCAGCTCTGGCGATCACTGGCAACTGACTCCCACGACTTGTGGTCAATGTCACAGAACTTCATGTCGTGTTTGCAGACGTCTTTAAAGCGGAGACATGGACAGCTGGTGGGTCTGATACCAGTGATGAGCTCGCTGTACAATGCATCCTCGGGGATCCTGCCATCTTCCATGCGGCTCACATGGCCAAGCCATCTCAAGCGCCGCTGGCTCAGTAGGGTGTATATGCTGGGGATGTTGGCCGCCTTGAGGACTTCTGTGTTGGAGATACGGTCCTGCCACCTGATGCCAAGGATTCTCCATAGGCAGACTAGGGGCCATCGACTAATAATTAGAGTCAGACCTTTCAGGAGTGAAATTGGGATCATTTGGACACGCGAAGGATGGTAGATGTTTGGAACTCTCTTCCCCAGAAGGCAATTGGTGCTAGATCAATTGTTAATTTTAAAATTTGAGTTTGATAGATTTTTGTTATCCAAAGATATTAAAGTATATGGGGAAAAGACATTAGGTCAGCGATCAGCCTTGATTTCATTGAATATTGGAACAGTCTCAACAGGTTATATGACCTCAACAAGAAATGCTGGATGCTCCAGCATTTCTTGTTTTTGTTTCAGATTTCCAGCATCCGCAGTATTTTGCTTTTATATTAGGTTATATGACCTCCTCCTGTTCCTATGTTCCTTTAATAATCAACTGGAAATTGCCCTGGCCAAGAAATCACACATACTGATACACACAACACTGAACACAAAAACAGGACAGAAACCCACCTAACCCTCAGTGCACCAGGAAATTACGGGCTAGGTTTCCCGTCTATTTGCAGTGATTGGGTTAGATTTTCAGACCAATCTTTTGCATTAGCCAAGGTAGAAAACTTCAAAACAAGTTCTAGATTTAGACATCATTTGTACTCTCATATAGAGCCACTTTATATCAACAGTCTTAAGCAATTTAATTAATTAAGTAATTGAATGTTCCTTAGTTATTTGTCTTTGAATATAAATATTTGAACTGTTCCTATTCACAACTCACCAGTCTGTGAGACATTTCTTCTGAATTTTGTGCTTTGCTTTGATTTGCCTGTTGATACAAAATGTTTTAAATTTAGATTTGTGAAAAATGAAGCAGTAAAACATATATCTAAATATATAAACAAAAATGGAATATTGGGGTCGGATTAGAAAAGCAGGTTTGGAGCATTTCTAAAAGGAAGTCTGATATATTAAGATAGCATGACCTGGAGTTTATTCAAGGTTATTTACAGTGTGAAGGTCCCTTTAAGAAAAATGCTGCATCTTCTAGTGGTTAGTTACACACAAGTTTCATGGGTGATCTCATTTGCATACCCATTGGTGGAAGCATTGGAACCAATGTAAAACAAATGTAAACTGCTGAACTGGCAGGAAACCTCTGCTCAGCTTTTTAAAAGCACTGTTCATCTTGTGTTATTCAGCAGCTCTCTGGGGCACAAGCAAGAACAGTGCTTCATTCTTTCGTGGCTTTTTGAATTTACTCCACTGCACATTTTACAGATGTGTCCCTCCGGACCTAGTCCATTTTGGATCTCCAGATAAAGCGGAAAATGACTCGGGTGACCGCCACAACATGGGAGTGGGGTATGTGCCAGACCTGTGCCACATAGAGCAACAACGTGAGCACCTCGCACCTGATGACCAGGTTCTTACCCACAATGGAGAGAGATCGCTGCTCCTACATGCTCAGATTATGGTGTACCCTAACTACTCACTCCTTCCAGGTTTTGGTGCACGCACCGGCCCTTCAGAACCATATCCCCAGCACCTTCAGGTAGCCTGACCTGATGGTGAAGGGGACAAAGGATCGGTCAGCCCAGTTCCCAAAGAACATGGCCTCGCTCTTGCCGTGGTTAACTTTGGCTCCCGAGGCCAGGTCGAACTGGTCGCAGATGCTCATCAGTCTGCGCACGGACAGCGGGTCCGAGCAGAAGACGGCGACGTCATCCAGGTACAGGGAGGTTTTAACCTGGGTGCCTCCACTGCCTGGGATTGTCACCCCTCTTATGCTCACATCCTTCCTAATAGACTCAGCAAAGGGTTCAATACAGCAAACAAACAAGACAGGGGAGAGAGGACAGCCCTGTCTGACTCCAGATTGGATCGGGAAACTTTCCGATTCCCACCCATTGATTGAGACTGCGCTACTGATGTTTGTGTAGAGCAGTTTGATCCAATTGTAGATTCCCTCCCCAAACCCCATTTTGGAAAGCACGTCCATCATGTAGGTGTGCAATATCATGTCAAAAGCCTTCTCCTGGCCCAGGCTGATGAGGCAGGTGTCCACCTTTCCTGTCCTGTACATCAGCAATCATATCCCTGAGTAGCGCGAGACTATCAGAGATCTTCCTGCTGGGTACAGTATAGTTCTGGTCAGGGTGAATCACCAACTCCAGAGCAGACTTGACCCGACTAGGATGACTTTGAACAGAATCTTGTAGTCAACATTAAGCAGTGAGATGGGCAGCCAATTTCTGATTTCCACCCACTCCCCCTTCAGCTTGTAGCTGAGGGTGATAATGCCTTTCCTCATGAATTCTGACATGCTGCCAGCCAGGAGCATACTTTCGTATACTTCCAGCAGGTCTGGGCCAACTCAGTCCCACAGGACCGAATACAACTCAACCTGTAAGCCATCGCTTCCAGAAGTTTTACTCGTCTCGAAGGACCTGACGGCGTTTGTCAGCTCATCCAGAGTTAGTGGTTTGTCCAGTCTCTCCCTCATGTTGTCATCTAAGACCTCCGTGATAGATGACAGGAAGGACTGGGAAGCCATGCTGTCCGTGGGCTTCATGTCGTCCAGCCCGGCATAAAAGGATTTGCTGATCCTTAGTATGTTGGACTGCAAAGATGTTACCGAGCCATCCTCTTCCTTCAGGCTGCTGATCACAGAGCTCTCTCTGTGTACCTTTTGGAAGAAGAAACGTGAGCACATCTCATCCTGCTCAATGGAGCGGACTCTGGACCAGAAGATGATCTTGGAGGCCTCCGTGGCAAAGAGCGAGGCCTGCTGGCTCTTCACCTCTTGGAGATCCTCCTTGACTTCAACCCCCATCGACTGCAGCCGGAGCAGATTTTGCATTCTTTTCTGGAGTCAGGACATTTCCCTCTGTCTCTCCCTCACCCTTTGAACACCTTTGAAGATAAAGAAAATCTTGATGTTCTCCTTGATCGTTTCCCACCAGTGAACTGGAGAGTCAGAGAGGGGTTTCATGGTTCTCCAACCTTTGTAATCCCTTTTGAGTTCCTCAACGTTCTCTGGAGTCAGTAGTGTAGCATTGAGCTTCCATGTCCTCCTGCCAACCCGCTGGTCATCCTGTAAATGACAGTCGGCCAGTAAGAGGCAGTGGTCGGAGAAGAACACCGGCTTGACATCGGTGGATCTGACCGAGACAGCACGGGACACAAACAAGAAGTCAATCCTGGAACAGGCAAACCCGTCCGATCTTGACCAGGTGTATCTACGCTGCGCTCCGTCTGCAGGTTTGCTGAAGACGTCGTGCAGTTTGGCATCTTTTACTGTTTTTATTAGGAATCTGGACATAGTGTCCAGTTTGCTGTTGTCCCTGCCGGATCAGCCAGCTGCATCGATGATGTAGTTGAACTCACCGCTGAGAATGACTGGCCTGGACATCACCAGCAGCAGTGGGAGCTGCTGGAGGACAGTCAGCCGCTCGCTGCATTGAACCAGGGTGTACACGTTGATCAACCAGAGCGGAGCATTGTTGTACATTACATCTGCTACGAGGAGGCAACTGCCCACCACCTCCTTAACTTCGGAGATGGTGAAGTTGCCTGCCCACAGCAGAAGACCCAGGCTGGAGGAACGGGAATCATTTCCCCTGACCAGATCGATGGCCCATGGGACCACCAACGCGACCATTGCCTGCAGGTGCTGAGGTGCGGAATTCCACCCTCCTGCAGAAACAGCAGGTTGGCTTTGACCTTGGCGAGGTAGGCCAAGGTCGAAATACAGCGTGTAGTGGGTTTAACGCCACGCAAGTTAATCGAAGCAATCTTTATACCCATTTTAAAGTTGGGTGTACTTCCCACACCAGGTGTCCTTGCTAATCCCAGTCCTTGGGTATGCTCCTGCATACCCATAGTGTACACAAGCTGTTTCACATTTGTTGGGCTCAAAAGCCCCTCCTAGTTACTCATGGGAGGGTTTGTTCCGCTGGGGTGACATCGGCAGAGTCTGGTAGGCAACAAGGCTTGGGCTGTCCTCTGCTGTTGGTGTCTTTCTCCTCTGTTCCTCCTCAGAGACATCATTGCTTCCGGCTTCCAGGAGCTGGAATTCTAACAAGAATGCTAATGACCTGACAGGCTAGCAAGGTAACACGTTGACCATTCTTCCTTGTCCAACATGGGCACCAGCACTCTCTTCACCCTGTTAAAGTAACACTTACTCCAGAGACTTCCAAACAAAAGTCTAGGCTGACACTCCAATGCAGTTCTGTACTGTTGAAGGTGACATCTTTCTGACCAGATGTTAAACCAAAGCCCTGACTGTGCTTTTAGGTGGACTGAAAAGATCCCATGGCAATATTTGGAAGAAGAGCAAGGGAGTTCTCCCCAGTGTCCTGGCCAATATCTAGCCCTCAATCAACATCACAAAAACAGATGATCTGGTCATTATCACATTGCTGTTTGTGGGAGTTTACTGTGCACAAACTGGCTGCTGCCTTTTCTGCATTACAATAGTGATTATAAATGTACTTCCTTGCCTGTAAAACCCTTTGGAACGGCCGGAAGACACGATATAAATGTAAGTCTTGCTTTTTCTTTCTTTCTTTCTCACATAACTCATCCTTCACGCTGCACTCTGGTTAAGGATAGCTCTGACTCCCTATCTGGAGAGGAGAAGCAGCTGGGGATTTTTTCCTCCCATATTACAAATCACAATGATGATGGGAAGAGAATGAGGATCAGTCCATCCATCATTTCCAGCTGCTTCATCCTGCCATGTCACCTTCTGCCCCAACCTAGGCCAGAATTTTACCTTAGGCGGACAGGAGTTCGCCACCGACGTAAAAGTCGGTGATGAACCCGCTTCCGCCTAGCCCGGGGATCCGTCCCGCATTTTATGGGTCCCCGGGCTTTAACTGTCCCGAGGCGGGACTTCCACCCGCTTGAGGGAGGATGTCCCGCCTCATTGAGCTGCCGGCCAGTAGCTCTTAGTCCCAGCAGCGCCACTGCAACCCAGCCGACCGAGCACGATGCCATGGATCCGGGATCCATGAATAGGATGGGAATAGAGGGATATGGTCCCCGGAAGTGCAGAAGGTTTTAGTTTAGAAAGGCATCAAGATCGGTGCAGGTTTGGAGGGCCGAATGGCCTGTTCCTGTGCTGTACTGTTCTTTGTAGGTTTTGGATGCCTCATCAGGATGATCAGTCATGCCCCGGTAAGGCAAGGATGGTCATTTGGGAGGGGGGAGTGGGGGGTAGGGGGGGGGGGGGGGCGTCTTGGGTCCCGGGTGTGGGTTGGGAGGCGGGGACGGCCCTCAAATCGGGCACCCACCCCCCAGGGCACGGAAAGGCCAGCAGCTCTTACTGGGCAGCCTTTCATGTCCCCAGTACGTCCTCTTGCTACGGGTAAAATCCCCATGGAAGCAGGGAAGGCCCTTAAGTGGGTTGGGAAGGCCTCCCGCAGCCTCCTGCTCAATTTTACGCCACACCCAGGCTCGCTGGGGTGGCACAAAATTCCGGCCTTACTTCCTGCCTCTCTCCCAGGCACCAACTCAGAGACTTTCACCTGGTGGAATTAAAGAGGGGCAGGGAGGAATTTCCACCTAGCATCTCACCAAGCACAAGGCATCCAAAGGAAGGGGAAGCGGAGGATGATGTGTTCCCTTACCAGTGAATACTTAGGAGAAGGCTGTACGTGGCTTCAGAGTGTGGGGGCCAGAAAAGAATGGCTGAAAAGAATGATATTTGAGGTACCCAAGCATAGGACGTGCAGAATCTGACAGATGTCCCTCGAGTCTACAGCTCTCTTTTGCAGCAATACTGAAGCTTTGTTATCCTTGTCTCGGCGCTAATGCAGCAAGTGGCAGCTGTACTGAAATGTGCAGCAGATGCCCAGCTAAATTGAACCCAAGCTCCAGACACTGCCTCCACCTCCTTGGAAGCATCTCCCATGATCCAGGTTGCAAATAAATAAGAACTAGTCCAGGTGATGGAAAAGCAGGTGTCGGCACCCAGGGAAAGCATGGTGTTGGGGAAGTTTAAGGCAACTAATTGCACTATGGAATTATTGCATTAAAATAGACTGTGTGCTTTGTGATTTATGGGGGTTGATTTAACTCCAAATGGGTTCCTGGCGGGAAACAAGTACAGTCACTTTGTTTCCCACCCACGCATGGCAGCATGAGACCCACCCATAGCCACCAGGCTTCATTACTGTATCATCAGTCCACTAGAAGCATCTGCTGGCCTTGCAAAGATCAAGCAGTCATGGCTGCCCGACGTAAAGAAGAAACTTATTTTCATGACCTCTTCACGTCCCGGTCACTTCTGATCTGCTTCAGCCTAGCGGGTAAGCTACAGTGGCTTTCCCACAAGCCCAAGTTAAAATGTCAAGTTAAATTGATGTTATTGGACCCTTATTAGCATATTTAAAGAAGGACCCACTGGCTTCATCCAAGTCTCCAGAATAGTAAGTTAAAATTGGACACAGGCATATCCAGACAGCTTTCTGGCAAGTTAGCAACCTGACCCATTTTAACTATTCACCTATAGATATAGATGTAGATATAGATGGGATAAGATGGGCAGAGCAGTGGCAAATGGAATTTAATCCTGAGAAGTGTGAGGTGATGCATTTTGGGAGGACTAACAAGGCAAATGAATATACAATGGATGGTAGGACCCTTGGGAGTACAGAGGGTCAGAGGGACCTTGGTGTACTTGTCCATAGATCACTGAAGGCAGCAGCACAGGTAGAAAAGGTGGTTAGGAAGGCATATGGGATACTTGCCTTTATTAGCCAAGGCATAGAACATAAGAGCAGGGAGGTTATAATGGAACTGTATAAACGCCAGTTAGGCCACAGCTGGAGTACTGTGTACAGTTCTGGTCACCACACTATAGGAAGGATGTGATTGCACTGGAGAGGGTGCGGAGGAGATTCATCAAGATGTTGCCTGGGCTGGAGCATTTCAGTTATGAAGAGAGACTGGATAGGCTAGGGTTGTTTTCCTTAGAGCAGAGAAGGCTGAGGGGGGGACATAATTGAGGTATACAAAATTATGAGGGGCATTGATAGGATAGATAGGAAGAAACGTTTTCTCTTAGCAGAGGGGTCAATAACCAGGGGGCATAGATTTAAGGTAAGGAGCAGGAGGTTTAGAGGGGATTTAAGGAAAAACTTTTTCACCCAGCGGGTGGTTGGAATCTGGAACACACTGTCTGAAGGAGTGGTAGAGGCAGGAACCCTCACAACATTTAAGAAGTATTTAGATGAGCACTTGAAACGCCATAGCATACAAGGCTACGGGCCAAGTGCTGTAAAATGGGATTAGAATAGCTAGGTGCTCAATGGCTGGCACAGACATGATGTGCCAAAGGGCCTGTTTCTGTGCTGTATGACTCTATGACTCTAAGACCTGCCCCAGTATTTGCAAAGTGTGTAGTGAATTGAAAACACTACCCTTGTGAAATATAATTGTACAGGAAAAGGGACACTCATTTTGCGCCGACTTACTCACACAGGCGATAACTGCTGACAAAGTCACGTTCAGCCAAAGAGAGCAGATGTGTTGTCATATGAGAGATGGGTATTGGTTTAATGAAATATAACTTAATTTGAAATTCTAGGAGAAAGAGGTGAGATGTCCAGGTGGACTGCTACAAAGAGAAATCCTGATAGCATCTGTCCTCTGATGATCCTTGCAAAAAATCATTGGACAGTTGGGAGTTTGAAAGTGCCATTATAAGTGACTTGGTGAAGAGCTTTATCCAGGATTGAACGCAAAATGAGGTGGGGTTGGAATGGGAATAACAGATACAAGAAAATGATCAGAGATGGCCTTGTGTGTGATTGCGACAATGAGAATACATAGGCTAAGAGAGCTGGCAAGGTCAAAAGCATGGCTGCCTATATGGGTAGCAATGTTTATCTGGCGGGAGAGGTTAAGGAGGGTAGTGAACTCAGGAGGATAGAGGACAAGATGAATTGAGACCAAGATTGAAATCATAAAGGATAAGCAGTCGCTCAATACAGAGGCTGAGGGAGGAAGGAAGTGAGGATATCTTGGTGAGAAACTTGGGTGGGCGATAGAGACCAGGCAGAGGCGAGAGGGGTGGAACAAGAGGAGGAGGTGCTTGAAGGAGAAGGTGGCAGCAGAGTAGGGGGGACAGACAACAACAAAAATTTGCATTGATATAGTGCTTTTAATGTAGTAAAATATCCCAAGGCGCTTCACAGGAATGTCAAACAAAAATTTGATGCCGAGCCAGATATTAGAAGAGATGACCAAAAGCTTGGTCAAAGAGGTAGGTTTTAAAGGGAGCGTCTTAAAGGAGGAAAGCGAGGTAGGGCGGCAGAGAGGTTTAAGGAGAGAATTCCAGAGATTAGGGCCTAGGCAATTGAAGGCATGGCCACCAATTAAGGGAGTGCAGAGATTTGATTGTAGAGCTGGAAGAGGTTGTAGAGATAGAGAGGGGTGAGATCATGGAGGGACTTGAAAGCAAGGGTGAGAACTTTAAAAGTGAGGTGTTGCCAGACCAGGAGCCGATCTAGATCAGCGAGCACAGGGGTGATGGTTTATCAGTGAGAGTTAGGATACACACAATAGAGGTTGGATAAGTTCAAGTTTGTGGACGGGGAAAGATGGGAAGGCCGTCAGAAAAATATTGGAATAATCAAATTTAGACAAAACAATGGCATGGTTGAGGCTTAGCAACAGATAAGCTGAGGCAGGAGCCGAGTCGGGCATTGAGGGGCCTGGATAGAGTGGAGGTGAAGGCTCTATTCATCTTAGCAGAGAGGTCAGTGACGAGGGGACATAGATTTAAAGTGATTGGTAGAAAAATTAGAGGGGAGATGAGGAAAATCTTTTTCACCCAGAGGGTGGTGATGGTCTGGAACTCACTGGCTGAAAGGGTAGTTGAGGCAGAGACCCTCAACTCATTTAAAAGGAGTCTGGATAATCACCTCAAGTGCCATAAGCTGCAGGGCTATGGACCCAATGCTGGAAGGTGGGATTAGAATAGGTAGATCGTTTCTCAGCCGGCACAGACACGATGGGCCAAGTGGCCTCTTTCTGTGCCTTAAACCTTCTATGATTCTATGATTGTTTTAGAGGTGAAAGTAGGGGGTCTTAGTGATGGAGTGGATCTGTGATCGGAAGCTCATCCCAGGGTCAGATATGACACCAAGGTTGTAGACAGAGTGTCTCAGCCTTAGACAGCGACCAGGAAAAGGAATGGAGTTGGTGGCTAGGGAGTGGAGATGTAGTAAGGACCAAAGATAGCCTTCCTAATATTTAGTTGGAGGAAATTTCTGCTCATCCAGTAATGGATATCAAAAACGCAGTCTGACAAATCAGAGACAGTGGAAGGGTCGAGAGAGGTGGTGATGAGGTAGAACTTGCTGTCATCAGCCTACATATGGAACTTGACCAGGGTGAAATTTGTTGATAAGGGACATACCACCACCTTTGTGGGTTGGGCAGGGAAGATGGTGCTAGGTATAGCCAGATGGGGAGGCGTCGGTAAAAGGCAAAGTGTTATCGTCTGTGAATAACAGTGCCCTTCATTCTGAACTCCGGAACCCTGTCCATATCTTGCTTTGTCTCTGTTCAATTTCAAAAGCCTTCTCAAAACACCTTTAACCAGCCTTCAGTCGCCTCTCCTAATGCTTCTCCCACTACTCCTCAGTGTCTGTTCTTTATCATGATCTCTCTTTCTTTTCTATGTTTACCTTGGAATATTTTGCTTTGTTAAGTATGCAATACAAATGCATGTCATATTTGGTGTCGAGGATCCACTGAAATGAATGAGGCTAGTCAAGGATGCAGCTGGCCTCTTCTGATAATTCATGTCTTCATAGCAGCTCAAGAGGGAAGGAGGCCAGAATTTTTGAGTCTCCATTAAGCAAATCTACTTTTTGACAGGTAACAAATGTATAAAAGTTACAATATTTTCATTGATATTAGAAGAGTACCAAAAAGAAATACAGTTCTTTCATATTGACAGTAAGGGGAAAAGAATGAAGATTAGTCACAATTAGTCAAGAATCTACTCTGTAAATACTACTAACTTACTTTGTCAAGCTCCTTCCTCAGTGATTCATTGACAGAAGTTAAGTGATTAATTGCATTCATTAATTCTTGTAATGTTGTCATAGCCTGAAAAAAGAACATACATAAAATGAGATTACTTTTCTGGAGATCAACATGCTACAGCAACTGTTCAGAATACCTTTGTCTCACAATACTGCCTGCTGCAAAAACCATCTATAGATGGAACTTCTGAGATATGCAGATATTTCTCATAACAGTTTAGATTTCTGGCATTCTATTTGCTGGTAATTTCATTGGTGCTTTTCTGTAAAACTAACAGAAGCACAGTACACCATAGAGAGACCCGGATTCCTGCAATTTCCAAAGTAAGCCAAACTATTCAGATAGATTATATCAGAATAGCAGGTGGCTGGCCACCCAGAAGGGTAGGAAGAGGCAGGAAGCCTCCTGGAGTGTGGCACTCTCAAACCAGTATTCATTTAATGTCAGTGAGAGTGACAACATGTCAAAAGGGGTGCAGTCCAGAGCGTGGCAGTATGAGGCAAAAAGGACTGCACAAGGGGTACAGCAAGTTGTAGGAACACAGTAGTAATTGGGGATTAGGTAGTCAGGGGGCAGACAAGCAGTCCTGCTATTGCTGACTCGAGTCCCACATGCTATGTTGCTTCTCTGGTGCCAGGGTAAGGGGCATCACAGAGATGGTACGCACTATTTACCTGCAGGGAGGAGCCAAAAGTCATGGTTTATGTCCAGATCAATAATATAGTGAGGAAGATGATTGAGGCCCTGCAGTCAGAGTTTGAGGAGTTAGGAAGAAAGTTAGAAGGTAGAATCTCACAAGTGCATGAAAGAACTGCATTTCTTTTTCGGTCTAGTGAGAATAGAAATAGAAGGATGTGGCAAGTTAATGCTTGGCTGGAGACATGGTGCAAAGCCAGGGATGGCTTCAGACTGCTGGGACGTTTGGACCAGTTCTGTGGCAGGAGGGACCTGTTCAAGATGGATGGGTTGGTTGCATCTGAACAGAGCTGAATATCCTCAGCTGCATGTTAACTATATGCTGTGGGGAGAGGGTTTAAACTAATTTGGCAGGGGCTTGGGCACCAGACCTAGTATTAAAAAGTGGAAACAAAGTGCACAGAGGACAAAGAGACAATTAGAGTTAGAATAATACAAAATTAGATGGCATCTTAGAAAATACAAAGGGGTCTAAATTAGATTTGGAGCGCATTTGTGCAAATGCATGAAGCGTGGTGAATAA
The DNA here is from genome assembly GCF_036365525.1 of Heterodontus francisci. Classification (NCBI taxonomy): domain Eukaryota; kingdom Metazoa; phylum Chordata; class Chondrichthyes; order Heterodontiformes; family Heterodontidae; genus Heterodontus; species Heterodontus francisci. The sequence continues at coordinate 16,498,499 of NC_090394.1, forward strand.
GGTTGGCGAACTGCATATGGGAATATGATGCAGTGGCAAGAATGCAGATCAGTCTCAAAAACAGGGAGGATTGGGTGCTTAATATTCTTGGGTACAGGGTATTCAGGAAAGATAGAGAAGGGAAAAAAAAGACAAGGGGTAGCAGTTTAGATTAAGGAAAGTCTTTCAGTGCTCAAAAGAGGGAGAATGTCCTATAGGGGGTCGAAGACAGAATTAAGAATAAAGCAGTATTACAATGCTTGGTGTTTTTTTTTTATATAGGCCACCTATAGGGAAGGAAATGGTGCAGCAGAAAGTTTGGATGAAAATTCCTGAGAAATGCATGAACTCCAGAGTAGTGATAATGAGAGACTTTAACTACCCAATACTGAATGGGGCAGTGATTGCGTTAAGGGCAGAGAAAGGGAGGAATTTCTGAATTTCAGGAGAACTTAGTATGTTTCCGACTTAATGAGAAAGGAGGCATTGCCAGATTTAGGCCTGGGGAATGACATGGGTCAAGTGGAGAATGTCAGAGTCAGGGATCATCTCAGGAATAATGATCATCATTTTTAGATTTAGAGATACAGCACTGAAACAGGCCCTTCGGCCCACCGAGTCTGTGCCGACCAACAACCACCCATTTATCCTAATCCTACACTAATCCCATATTCCTACCACATCCTCACCTGTCCCTATATTCCCCTACCACCTAACTATACTAGGGGCAATTTATAATGGCCAATTTACCTATCAACCTGCAAGTCTTTGGCTGTGGGAGGAAACTGGAGCACCCGGAGGAAACTCACGCAGACACAGGGAGAACTTGCAAACTCCACACAGGCAGTACCCAGAATTGAACCCGGGTCGCTGGAGCTGTGAGGCTGCGGTGCTAACCAATGCGCCACTGTGCCGCCCTATCAAGGTTTAGATTAGTTATGGAAGAAGACACAAAGGAATCTAGAATAAAAATACTTAACTGGAGCAGGGCTAATTTCAGCAAACTGAGGAGGGATCTGCCTGGCTAAACTGGAGTCAAAAGGCTGACAGGCAGAAATGTAACGGAGCAATGGGCAGCCTTTAAAAAGGAGATGGTTCTGGTACAGTCTAGGTACATTCCAACAAGGGAGAAAGTGAGGGCAAAAAGCCAGAGCTCCCTTTTAGACGGTAAGTAGAAAAATGGAACAGATGACAGATGTCAGTTTGATAATACAAGGGAGAATCAAGCTGATTATAGAAAGTACAGAGGGATGAAAAAGCAAATGAGGGGCAAAGAGACAGTACAATAATAGACTAACAGCTAACATAAAAGGAAATCCAAAGGTTTTTGTTTTATAAGCATATTAACAGTTAACGGGTTGTTGAGGTGCAGGGGTCTGATCAGGGATCAAAATGGAGATCTATTGGTGGAGGTGGAGGGCATGGCTGAGATCCTAAATGAGCACTTTGCATCAGTTTTACCGAAGAAGAGGACTTGGCCAAAGCTACGGTACATGTTGGGAAATGGATGAGATAAAAATAAGGAGGTACTAGAAAGGCTGACAGTACTTAAGTTGTACAAGTCAACCGATCCAGATGGGATGCATTCTAAGTTGCTGAGGGAAGTAAGGATAGAAATTGCACAGGCGCTGGTCACAATTTTGCAATCCTCCTTAAACACAGGTGCTAGAGGACTAGAGGATTGCAGATGTTACACCCTTGTTGAAAAATGGGGAGAAAAATAAAGAATAAATTACAGGCCAGTTTTTAGATTTTTTTTAGATTTAGATATACAGCACTGAAACAGGCCCTTCAGCCCAGTGTGGAAGCTTTTAGAGACAAATAATAATCCAGAAAAAATGAACAGCCACTTGAACAATGTATGTAATAATGAAAGGAAAACCAGCAAGGATGTGTTAGAGGAAATTGTGTTTGACTAAATTGGTGAGTTTTTTGATGAGGTAACAGAAAGGGTGGATAAGGGCAATGCAGTTGTTGTTATTGTGTATTTGGACTTTCAAAAGGCATTTGATAAAGTACCACATAATAGAGTTGTTAGCAAAATTAAAGCCCATGCAAAAAGGGGGGACAGCAGCAGTGTAGATACAAAATTGGTTAAGGGATAGAAAAACAGAGCATTGTACTGAATGGCTGTTTTTTGGACTGGAAGGAATAAAGTGGTGTACCCCAGGGTTCAGTAATTGGAATAGTGCTGTTTTTTTATATACATTAATGACATGGACTTGGGTACAGAGCACAATTTTAAAGTTTGCAGACAATACAAAACTTGAATGTAGAGTAAACAATGAGAAAGACAGACTTCATAAGGACATAAACAGGATGGTAGAATGGGTAGGCACATGACAAATGAAATTCAATGCAGAAATGTGTGATTAGATTAGATTAGATTAGATTAGATATACAGCACTGAAACAGGCCCTTCGGCCCACCGAGTCTGTGCCGACCATCAACCACCCATTTATACTAATCCTACACTAATCCCATATTCCTACCAAACAACCCCACCTGTCCCTATATTTCCCTACCACCTACCTATACTAGTGACAATTTTTAATGGCCAATTTACCTACCAACCTGCAAGTCTTTTGGCTTGTGGGAGGAAACCGGAGCACCCGGAGAAAACCCACGCAGACACAGGGAGAACTTGCAAACTCCACACAGGCAGTACCCAGAATCGAACCCGGGTTCCTGGAGCTGTGAGGCTGCAGTGCTAACCACTGCGCCACTGTGCCGCCCTGAAACGTGTGACGGGATACATTTTGGGCGGAAGAATGAGGAGGGCCGATACAAGCTAAATTGTACAATTTTCAAAGGGAGTGGAAGAGCGGAGAGACCTGGGGGTGTTTGTACAGAAATTATGGAAGGTGGCTGGTCAGGTTAACAAAGCAGTTAATGAAGCATATGGGATCCTGGACTTTACAAATAGAGGCATAGAGGACAAAAACCCGGAAGTTATTCTAAACCCATATAAAACACTAGTTCAACCCAAAATTAAAAGCAAAATACTGCGGATGCTGGAAATCTGAAATAAAAACAAGAAATGCTGGAAATACTCAGCAGGTCTAGCAGCATCTGTGGAGAGAGAAGCAAGAGCTAACGTTTCAGGTTAGTGACCCTTCTTCAGAACTGGCAAATATTAGAAATGTAAAAAGTTATAAGCAAGTAAAGTGGAGGTGGGGCAAGAGATAACAAAGGAGAAGGTGTAGATGGGACGAGGTCACAGAATAGCTGACCAGAAGGTTATGGAGCAAAGATATGTTAATGGTGTGTAGAAAGAGAAAGCATTAGTATAGAAAGGGTGTTAACGGACTGAAAATTGAACAGCCATAAGTACTAACAAGAAAAAAAACTGTGGGTAAGCAAACTGAACAAACGATGAAATAAAACAAAATAAACACAAAAAAATATATAAAAAGAAAAAAAAAACTAAAAATAAAAATAAAATGGGGGGCCCGTCATGCTCTGAAATGATTGAACTCAATGTTCAGTCCGGCAGGCTGTAGTGTGCCTAATCGGTAAATGAGATGCTGTTCCTCGAGCTTGTGTTGATGTTCACTGGAACACTGCAGCAATCCCAGGACAGAGATGTGAGCATGAGAGCAAAGGGGAGTGTTGAAATGGCAAGCAACCGGAAGCTCGGGGTCCTGCTTGCGGACTGAGCGGAGATGTTCCGCAAAGCGGTCACCCAGTCTGCGTTTGGTCTCCCCAATGTAGAGGAGACCACATTGTAAGCAGCGAATATAGTATACTACATTGAAAGAAGTACAAGTAAATCGCTGCTTCACCTGAAAGCAGTGTTTGGGGCCTGGGATAGTGAGGAGAGAGGAGGTAAATGGGCAGGTATTACACCTCCTACGATTGCAAGGGAAGGTGCCGTGGGAAGGGGATGAGGTAATGTGGGTAATGGAAGAGTGGGCCAGGTTGTCACGGAGGGAACGATCCCTTCGGAATGCTGACAGAGGAAGGGAGGGGAAGATGCGTTTGGTAGTGGCATCACGCTGGAGGTGGCAGAAATGGCAGAGGATGATCCTTTGGATATGGAGGCTGATGGGGTGGAAAGTGAGGACAAGGGGAACCCTGTCACAGTTCTGGGAGGGAGGGGAAGGGGTGAGGGTAGAGGTGCTGGAAATGGGCCGGACACGGTTGAGGGCCCTGTCAACCACAGTGGGGGGAATCCTCGGCTGAGGAAAAAGGAAGACATATCAGAAGTGCTGTCATGAAAGGTAGCATCATCAGAGCAGATGCGTCGGAGACGGAGAAACTGGGAGAATGGAATGCAGTCCTTACAGGAGGTAGGGTGTGAAGAAGTCTAATCGAGGTAGCTGTGGGAGTCGGTGGGTTTATAATGGATATCAGTAGACAGCCTATCCCCAGAGATGGAAACAGAGAAGTCAAGGAAGGGAAAGGAAGTGTTGGAGATGGACCATGTAAAGGTGAAAGAAGGGTGGAAATTAGAAGCAAATTTGATAAAGTTTTCCAGTCCGGGGCGGGAGCAGGAAACGGCACCGATACAGTCATCAATGTACCGGAAAAAGAGTTGGGGGAGGGGGCCTAAGTAGGACTGGAACAAAGAATGTTCGACATATCCCACAAAAAGACCGGCATAACTAGGACCCATGCGGGTACCCATAGCGACACCTTTTACTTGAAGGAAGTGAGTGGAGTTGAAGGAGAAGTTGTTCAATGTGAGAACAAGTTCAGCCAGGCAGAGGAGGGTGGTGGTGGATGGGGACTGGTTGGGCCTCTTATCAAGGAAGAAGCGGAGAGCCCTCAAACCATCCTGGTGGGGGATGAAGGTGTAGAGAGATTGGACGTCCATAGTGAAGAGGAGGCAGTTGGGACCAGGAAACTGGAAATCCTTCCCTTCCTTGACTTCTCTGTCTCCGTCTATGGGCATAGGCTGTCTACTAATGTCCATTATAAACCCACTGACTCCCACAGCTAGACCTGCTGAGTATTTCCAACATTTCTTGTCTTTATTTTATACTAGTTCAACCCAACTGGAGTATTCTGTCCAATTCTGGGTACCACACTTTAGGAAGGACGTGAAGATTTTGGAGAGGCTACAGAGTTACAGGAATGGTTCCAGGGATGAGGGATTACAGTCACGTGGATAGACTTGAGAAGCTGGGAAGATTTGTTAGGAGGTTTTAAAAATCATTAAGGCTTTATATAAAGTAAATAAAGGGAAACTATTTCCAATGGCAGAGGACTCGATAACCAGAAGGCACAAATTTAAGCTGATTGGCAAAAGAACAGAGGTGATGTGAGGAAAAACTTTTTTTTTTACACGTGTTTAGGATTTGGAATGCACTGTCTGACAGGGTGATGGAATACAGTTTCAATAGTAGCTTTCAAAACAAAACTGGAAAAAAAGCCCTGAAGGAGAAAAGTTGCAGGCCTGTGGGGATAAAGTAGGACTAACTGGATTGCTCTTCAAAACAGCTGACATGGACTGAAGGGGACAAATAGCCTCCTTCTATGCTGTGATATTTGGTGATTCTATGATTCTACATACTTGCTCCTTAAAAAAAAACAGCAAAAATTAACTATTGGAGATATTAACAAGCTGTTTTAAAAAGTTGCATAATTTTGCAAATGTAGCTTTGTGCAAATATGAGGTAAAGCATTCTGACAAAATGAGCAATGTGAAGGTACAACCTAACTGGTAAAATTTTCAACAGTGTACAGAAATAAGAAGATTTAGCAGTGCTGACAAGCAGCCCTGATTTTAACCCAGAAATGCTTGGGTTGGTGGCGTGAAGACTCCATGTTTCTGACGTGAGCCCCAGGAAATTTTAAATCTCAGGCCTCATTTTAACAAGACTAATGATCTCCCCACTCAATGTGTTGTGAATTGGTCAGCCTTCCCCCCTGAAGTACCCATTTCCTAGTGTGATTTGTGGGCCCTACATAAGCAGGTATACACCTCTTAGAGAGGTTAGCATCCCTTCTTCTATTTATTGGGTAACAGCTCTGGAAGACTTCTTGCCTTCTCCCATAAGTTGAAGGACTGTTTCCACCCCCCCCCACCCCCCACCACCCCCCTTTCAGACACCTCCGAGAGATCCAAACGGAAGCAGCGAGGGCCAGGGGAGAACAACTATTCCCCACAGCTGCAAGGGACATCCTCAATGCTACCACAAAGCAAAGCTGAAAGGGTCAGTGCCAACAGCTTCAGTTCCTCATTCTCAGACCCCAGGACTGGTGAAATCCAGCAAGAGTTTCAATTCCCTCACAAGAACAGTAAGGGCAAGCTTAGCTCGTCACCTCGCCTAACACACCTCATCACATTGCTCTCATCCACTCCCCCACCACTCTCAACAATTCCCTCCCCTCCATCTCATTCTTCAAAATACAATTACAAGAGCAAACTGCCACACCATTGTCATTTCAAACACACTCAACTCTTCCTTTCCTCTCTTCACACCACACACTACCATCATCTTCTTACATACTATCAATTGCACAACCGCCAACTACTCCCACCACTCCTTCCTCACTTTGAACACACTTCTCTTTACATTCATCACCACACCATTCTCATTCCGTTGCTTCTTTCTACACTTCTCAATACATCCACTATATGCACAAGCCCCACACAGCTCAATTTACCTTCTCAACAGTCACTCACTAACCCACTCTTTCTGTAGGACAAGACCATGCATAATGCTAGGGAGAGGAGCAAGGTTCTTGCACAAGGTGGCATCTCACAGGAGGACATTCCTCCTGAGGATGCCTATCACAGCCCCCTAGGTACCAACTCAGAAACTGGCGCTCCGCGTAGGGTAGATAGTGAGCTGGAGGGGTCTGCATATGGTGAAAAACCTAGTAGCAGTGGGCAGCAGTAGGTACTGGTGGGAGGGACATCTCAGGAAAGATCTTCAAGAGGGCAAGGCCCTTTCCCAGCTCTGTTGAGGACAGAGATGAGAATTTCATGAGCCCAGCCACAAGAAAGCTGCTGGCCTCACACAAACTGCTATGAGATATTGGAAGCAATACTGAGGAATTTCATCATTGTGGCCAAGATTGCAGAGTAATACACTTCCAACCTGTGTGGTATCATCTCACAGTGCACCACCACTCTACCCTAGAGAACATGGTTACCTCAAGGAATGCTGCAGCTGGGCCCTCCCAACAGGACTGCATGTTTGCACACTTGGCAGCTTTGGTGAAAGCTCAAACAGATGCCATGCAGCCTCTGGGTTCCACAACAGCGAGCTTGATGGATCAAATCAATCACCTTCTGCAGTCTGCTCTCCCAGAAATCAGTGTAAGTGCTGAGGCTCCATGGAAATGCTAATTGCTCAATGGAAGCAATACTAGACAACTAACTTCCATCTCTGCAACACTGTCACCTCTGCCCACCACAGCCTCACTGCTGTGCCCCTTTTTGAAACCCTCATATATCCTTTTTTCTCCAGACATGACAATTTTAACACCCTCCCATCCTCCACACCATAAACTTCACTTGCCCAAAATTCTGCCACACATATATCCCGTCCTACTCTCAGTCCTGTTTTCCCACTGTACACTTTACTGACCTACACTGACTTCCCATTCCACAGGGCATTCAATGGCAAAATCCTTGTCCTTATCTGTAGCTTCCTCCATGGACCTGCCTCAGATGATCTCTACAATCTCATCCAGCCCTAAATCCCCCCCACTTATAGTCCTTTCCTCTGCTTCCAGCCTTCTCTGCAACACTCCACACCAGCCCACAATGGGAGCAGAGCTGCCAGCCATCTCTTCAGATTTCTCTCTCTAAACCTCTCTCTCTTCAACATAACATTTGATCACCTGTCCAAATCTTTTTTTCCCTGACTTGCTATCTGTTTTCAATACACTTATCTGTGAAGCCCCTTGGGTCTTTTTTCACATTAAAGACACTATATATGTTCAAATTGCTATTGTAATCTGGTAATGTTTTTGAAGACATTAGATACGAAGTGAGAGAAATTGCAGTTGATTCCATGACAAGTGTTTGACAACATCCAACATCCTGACTAATGTAAGAGGTTAGAGAATGGGAGGTGAAGTATGAAGCTATCTATATAACTCCTTAAAAACAATTAACAGGATAACTACAAAAATAGAATATTTTCAAGCTGGAAGGATGTTATGAAGTGGAGTAGTCCCAGGGTTCTGACATGGGATACATCTGCACAATTAAAGATTTTATTTACTTTCATTCAATTTATATCTAAAATATATCATATATAACCTTGATGATAATAACTCAAATCTCAAAATTTGCAATTAATATCAAAGTAGGAAGCAGGACAAATAATTTGGAACAATGTAACCCGATGGATCTTTTAGTTAACAGCCTAATGTGGACAAGTGAAAATTTAGTATGGAAACAAGCGACCAAAAGAGGAGTATTAAATGGGACAGTGGTATAGCAGCACATTGATCAGGAAAAAAAAATCCCACTATGAGTACTGTATGCATTTCTGGACAGTTGATAAAAAGATATGCTACAGAAATGCACAACAAAAATGATTCCTAGGAGCTGAAATTTTAACTTATATGATTGAGAAAATTTAAGGAACTTGGCCTTAGTTTGGAAAAACGATTGTGATGACCAAATTCAATTTTCCATGAATTTTCCCTATCTTGAAGGTGTAAATTCCTCACTTGTCCAGGGGCACTGATCATCCTCCAGTAATTCAGCCAACTGAACATGCTTCATGTATGATCCTTAATAGTGAGCATGTTGAAGACTACCTGATCACTCAAAAAAAATCTTTTTTTTAAAAAAAAAGAGCAATACACGTCTCAATATTCTCAAAAACAAATCACAACTCAAGCCTTGACATCATCCCGTTTCACTTTAATTTTGGCAAACTAGATTTATATGTACACATACTGGGAGGCCAAGGGAATTAAATGGCTAGGTGCCAGCAGATGATGAGGCTGCTGTTGAAATAAAGTTAGGAATTTGTGCCTGTTAAAATCAATAGTAATTTTAAAGAAAAATATAAACTCGTCTGAGATACCTCAGCATTATAGTAAAACAGTTTATTTTGTGCAGTCATACACCTAGGCCCAGATGTCGACAAGGTTGCGTAAGCAGGTGGAGGGAGGAGTTTTGGTCAGGAACCACATGCTTTGGAATTTTCAAAGCGTCTGATGACTGGGGATGAGGGCCAGTGGCAGAGAAGATAGTAGCTTGGAGGAAGCTTTCCTGCTCCTCCTGGTCCCCCAACAGTGCCATGAGAGCACTTAACTTTTCCCTGAAGCTGTCCTCACGTTCCTTGAGCTGCTGGGTTTTCTGAAGCCTGGAAAACCCAGTCGGCCAGGATTAAACCTATAAGACGGGTTCAATGTGAGGTTCCCAGGCTCATTATAATATTTAAATGACCATCCTACCTCCTGCAAGCAGGTTGGTTGCCCGCACCCATCTCACCTCTGTTAAACATGGAAGTGGACGAGTGGAGTAAGGTTTGAGAATTTTTTTTACCGACTCCAACCTACCTGTTTTATGGGGGGGGGGGGGGGGGGGTAAATTACTCCCTTGTTTCAAACAGGCTTGTTTTCAGTTACTACTGAAAATATGCAACAAGAACCCTAGTGGTTCAAGAAGCCGGCTCACCACCACCTTCAAGGGCAATTAGAATACGCAGCAAATGCTGGCCTTGCCAATGACGCTCAGGGCCAATGAATGAATAAAAGATTAGATCATAGCTGATCTGCACCTTATCTCCATTTATCTGCTTTTGTTTCAGTAACCTTTGATACCCTTACCTAACAAAAATCTATCAACCTCAGTGTTGAAAATTTCAATTGTTGGCAGAAGTTCACATCCAGAGCCTTTTGGGGGAGGGGGTTCCAAATTTCCACGACTGTGTTTGAGGAACTGCTTCCTAATTTCATTCCCAAATGGTCTGGGTCTAAATTTAGTCGGTCCTTGTTCTGGATTCTCTACTTTAATTGAATCTTGTTAACATTTTAAACAATTTCGAACATAGAACATAGAAAACAGGAGCAGGAGTAGGCCATTTGGCCCTTCAAGCCTGCTTCACCATTCATTATGATCATGGCTGATCATCCAACTTAGGAACCTGTTCCCACTTTCACCCCATACCCTTTGACAGAAACATAGAACATAAATTTGATTAACATCTGGATTCAAGGAAATACAAACCAAGTTTATGTAACTTGTCCTCAGAGTTGCACCTTTGAAGCCTCAGTATTATTCTAGTAAATCTGCATTGTATCCCCTCCAATCCCTGAGGTACCCTGCCCAGAGCACAGTGAGGTCTGTCCAAGACTCTGTACAACTAAAACACAACTTCTTCCTCTTTATACACATCCCTGTTGAGATTGAACACTGCATCCTGGGCCACTTTACTGGATTTACTTATTCATTTTCCTCAGCAACGGAATTCCAGAAGAAAATGAAGTCAAGCTGTAAATTCCCAACTTTATTGCAGCAGAGAGCCATATTTTTCAGGAGGACATTTCAGAAGGCTAAAACTTTGCCAGGCATAAAAATGACAGAATACAGCAGTGGAAGTAGGCTTAGAATCCAAGAAATATCAACAGGAAAACCTTCGAATAACTTGGTAGCACTCCAATCTCAGCCACAAAGAGTCCAGTGGCCTGTTAGGAGGGAAGCTTTTACAGGGATTTCCAAAATAATGGGTAGGTTTACAGCTCATTGTGTTTATCCCACCCCACCAAATGAACTGAATGATTAATTCAAATTTGGTCGGATTTTTGGAAACTTAACAGGTAGTAAATGCTTCAGCCAATCATGATTTTTAAAAAACTATATATATATATATATATATGTATGATGCTTTTGGAGATCTCTGAACGGTGTGACATATACTAGTTGCAAGACTTTTAATCGGGGGATAGAATCTTAAATGTCTTTATATATATATATATATATATATACACACACACACACCAATCCAAGTTCAAACCAAAACCCAAAACTGCTAACCTTATGGACTCCTTCTTCGTTTGCTTCAACTTTCTTTTTGACTTGCATGAGTTGCCACATATCCTTCACTGGCCCTGTGCTGCTGCCGGGTGCGGAGAATTTGCGATGCGGTGTCTCAGCCTGGCTGCGGGCCAGCAGTTCTGGAACAGTGGGCAGCTGGCTCAGCGTGTCCAGTGCGTTCTGCAGCTTGGCAACTTTTTCCTCCAGCTGGTGGAACAGCGAAACCGACCTTCCATTTTCGCCAGCCTTCGGGGACCCGGTACCAGTTGCTTCAGGAGCCTCCGCAGTGCCGATGGTCTCCGGACTCCGGGGTTTGATAAACTCACTCTCCACGTCTCCCACCATCTTCTGCACTTCTCCAATTTGGAAATGCTCCAACATGCCGTGCAGCAGGGCGTGTAGCGCATTGAAGTTACATACCCCCAACTCAGGGGTGCCGATGGCGAGGTTAACCAGCTCGGATAAAGTAAATGTGCGTGCCATCTTTCTACCTTTCCAATAATTACATATATGTCTCTTTTTATGCTAGCGCAAAATCAGCGGCGAGCAATGGAACTTCTCTCACCTCTTCGCGTGGCATTGCCCCCAAAGAGCGGCCCATTGCCCAGCCCACCAATTAACCCCCTGCCCCCCACCCGCTACACCACAGTTGCTAAGTTACCCGGCCTGCGGCATGGAAACGCCTTTATTCGGGTTGGTCCTATGTCACCTGGGCTGCAACTACCAGCGATGGGGGTTCGTGACGTTTATGCTCCAGCTTCATCCCATGAGATGCATTGTTCTGCCAAATATCAGCTAGAATGTACAGACTTTTATTTGACATCCCTGTCACCCTTGAACACATTGGGTTTCATTGCAGGCAGTGTTTGACAACTAGTCGTTATAAACGCTATATCTGATGGGTAGCCTTCTTTATTTGATGTCCTTCCATGGGAGCAGTATTCAACTAGTTCCTTTATTTTTCTCCATGGATCTCCTTAGCTTTGTCCAAAGAAAATAAGAACCAAGCAAATTTTCCACAGTGCATTGATAATGCTGCAGGACAGACAGAACAGTGCAGTGGGATCGGTATCAGATTCTACTACAAAAAAGCTGACACGGACATGATTGAGACCAGGGTCCTGCTTTGTGTTATAAAATTGTACGTTTCTGCATACAGGTATGGGAATCTGCAGTTTGTCGAACTCTATCTGATGCAGTGTTATCCAATACATTAATCACTAGCCACATTTGGCTAATTGTATTTTCGATTAGTAAATAAAAATTGTTGAGCATGTGATCTCAATATTCATAATTTCCACAGTGTATGCGTGTATTTTTAACAAGTTTGTGTGTTTGTAGACAAAAAGTAAACGTTGTTTATTGATCATCATGTGTGCTTATTGGTTTTCTGGTAAAATTGGTGTGCAACCCAGGTGAAAACTCTCGACGTCAACAGGAGAAGCATTGCATGAAGAGGGGAGCTGTCGTTGTGGTTCGCTCGACCAATTGGAATAACCGCCCTAGGCCAGCAGAAGAAAGCAAGGCAAGAATGAGCAGCTCCAACAGGACACAACATGACAAACAGCAAGCAGTATCCAGCTGTTGTCTGGATGGAGAGCAGGGCAGATCTGGTGCATCTTCTGAAAGTGGATGTTATAGTATCATAGAACCATTGAATCATAGAATGATACTGCACAAAAGGCAGCCATTCAGCCCACCATGCCTCTTCGGTAGAGCTTTCCAATTAATCCCAGTTGATCTTTCCCCATAGACCTGTATATTTTTTCCCCTTCAAGTTTTTATTCAATTCTCTTTTGAATGTTACTTCCACCACCTTTTCAGCTGTGCATTCCAGATCACAACAACTCACTTAAAAAAAAATCCCCATGTCATCTCTGGTTCTTTTGACAATCAGCTTAAATCAGTGACCTCTGGTTAATAATCCTTCTGATGCTGAAAACAGTTTCTCTTTATTTACTCTATCAAAACCAGACATGATTTTGAACATCTCTATGGAGAACAACCCCAGCTTCTACACATAACTGAAGTCCCTCATCCCTGGTACCATTCTTGTGAACCTCTTCTGCACTCTCTCCAAGCTTTTGACATTGTTCCTGAAGTGTGGTGCCCAAAATTGAGCACAATACTCCAGGAATCCTAACCAGTGTTTTATAAAGGTTTCGCATAACTTCCTTGCTTTTGTACTCTATTCCTCTATTAATAAAGTCAAGGATCTCATATGCTTTTCTAACAGCCTTCTCAACTTGTCCTGCCACCTTGAAAGGTCTGTCTCTTCCTGCACCCCATTGGAAATTGTACCATTTAGTTTATATTGCCTCTTCTCATTCTTCCTACCAAAATATATCATTTCACACTTCTCTGTGTGAAATTTAATCTGCCATGTGCCTGCCCATTTCACTAGTCTATGTCCTCCTGAAGTCTGTCACTGTCTACCTCATTGTTTACTTCGCAGTTTCCTATTATCTGAAAACTTTGAGATTAAGCCATTTATACCAATTTCAGGTGATTAATATATAGCAAAAAAGCAGTGGTCCTAATACCAACACCTGGGGAATACAAATAAATACCTCCCTCCAGTCTAAACGACAAACATTCACCAATACTCTCTGTTTTCTACCCTTAGCCAATTTGTGTCCATGCTGCCATCGTCTCTTTAATCCCATGAACTTTAATTTTGCTAATAAATCTATTATGTGGTGTTTTTTCAAATGCCTTTTGAAAGACCATATACACATCAGCCACACCACCTTCATTATCTGTTACTTCATCAAATAACTTGATCATAGAAACACAGAAATAGGAGTAGCACATTTAGCCCCTCGAGCCTGTTCCATATACCTATGTTTGCCCATATCCTTTAATTGCTTTGGATAACAAAAGTCTATCACTCTCAGATTTTAAATTAACAATTGATTTAGCATCAATTGCCATTAGCAGAAGACATTTCCGAACTTCTACTACCCTTTTTATATAGAATGTTTCTTAATTTTATTCCTGAAAGATCTGGTTCTAATTTTTAGACTGTGCCCCCTCGTCCACAACCAACAGAAATAGTTTCTCTTAATCTACCCTATCAGTTCCCATTAATGTCTTGAAAACTTCGATCAAATCACCCCTTAACCATCTAAATTCCAAGGAATACAGCCCTAGCTTTTTTTAATCGCTCATTGCAATTTAACCCTTAGATTTCAAGTAGCATTCTGGTAAACAGCACTCCCTCCAAGGCCAATATATCCTTCCTAAGGTGTGGTGCTCAGAACTGCTCAGTGCTCCAGGTGTGGTCTAATCAAGGCTTTGTGTAACTGAAACATGACTACTACACCCTTGTATTCTAGTCCTCTAGATATAAAGGCCGGCATTCCATTAGCCTTTTTGATTTTTTTTTGTGCCTCTTCATGACATTTTTATTGATCTGTGTACCTGGAACCCCAAGTCTCTTTAGACTTCCACTGTTTATAGCTTTTCAACATTTACAAAGTACCCTGTGCTATGCTTTTTAGGTCCAAAGTGGATGGCCTCACATTTGCTACATTGAAATCCATTTGCTGCAGTTTTGCCCATTCACTGAATCTATTAATACCTGTTTGTTATTTTATGCTTCCATCTACACTGCATACACTGCCTCCTATCTTTGTGTCATTGTCAAATTTGGATACTTGGCTTTCTATCCCATCATCTAAGTTGTTAATAAATATGGTGAATAATTGAGGCCCCAACACAGATCGTTGCGGGGCACTACTAGTCACATCCTGCCAATTAGAATACCCAACCTTTATTCCGACTGTCTGTTTCCTGTAACTCAGACAATTTTCTACCCAGGTAAATAATCTGCCTTCCATGGCATGTGTTTCAACTTAAGCTAACAGTTTCTTATGAGGGACTTTATCAAATGCCTTCTGGAAGTCCATATAAATAACATCCATAGACATTCCCTGTCTATTACTTTAGTCATCCTTTCAAAAAATTCAAGCAGGTTTGTCAGGCATGACCTACCCTGTACAAATCCAAGGTGCCAGGATCAACATTCTGACTGTCCTGACCGTCTTTATCCTTATCATCACAGGCAGCAAGCACATTATACCTGTTGAACAGGATTGGTTACCACGAATCCTCATTCTCTATCTCACCCAGGTTCTCCTTACTCTGTACACTAGCTGGCTCATCAACCTGTACCTCTCTATGACCAAAGTTTGAAGCAAACTGTCCAGAATCTGCTCCCCCTACATTATGTGTCGGAATGCCTCCAACTCGCAGCCCAGTTCAATGGCTTTGAGCCAAGGAGATTCAAGATGGAAACACCTACTGCAGATATGTTCTCTCTGCACAGTCTCACTGTCCACAAACTCCCACATATCGCAGTGCAGACACATAACCTACTCTGCCATATCTTAGGCTATATTATTTATATCTACTTTTTAGTTTGTTGTGAGGTTTTTTCTTTTTCTACACACTAACTTGCACTAAGCACTAAAACATTGGACAAAAATGTTAAATACTTACTGTCTCAAATTTACACAAACCACTACAAGTATTGGAGGCAAAATGTAGCACCTGCTTCCTCCTCTGCACCAAATTCCTAACTTTTCCACTCTGCTTACGATGCACTCTGTGCTGCAAATACTTGGTGTCAATCAAGTTAGTCAAACATATTTGCCTTTAACTTTTAGGACGTTTATTACATTAAAGGTGCTATGTAAATATAAGTTGTTGTTATTGTGTTGACTTCCATTTATTAGCCCATATTTTTCTAAATGCTCCCCCACTTCTGTGTTAGGCTGACTGCCTGTAGTTGCTGGGTTTATCCCTCTCCCCTCTTTTTAAACAGGCATGTAACATTTGCAATCCTCCGGCCCCACCCCGATATCAAATTAAGACTAGAAGATTGTAGCCAGAATCTCCATAATATTCCCTCAGCAACCAAGGATACATCCCATCCAGAGCAGGTGACTTTTCCACTTTGAGGTATGGCAACCTTTTAAGTAGTTCCTCCATCTATTTCCATCCTATCCAATATTGCTACTACCTGATCTTTTGCTGCTCATTGGCAGCACCTCTGCTCTAGTGAAGACAGATGTACAAAGTAACTCAGCCATGGTCTCTGCCTCCACAAAAAGATCTTTTTGTTCCCTAATCAACCGACCCATGCTTTGACTACCCTGTTACTACTTATATGTTTAAAAAAGATTTTTGGGTTCCCTTTTATTTTAGTTGTTAATCTAGTCTCTTACTTCCTCTTTGACTCTCATTCTCTATTTTTAGATTACTTAGATCTCTACTCTCTAAATTCAGCTTGTTTCTCTACTGTAGTATGAACCATACAATTGTCATAAGCCTCTTTTTTCTGTCTCATTTTAATCTTCATATCTTTCGTCATCCAGGGAGCTCTACCTTTAGCTGTCCTTCCTTTTCCCATCATAGGAATGTGTCTACCCAGTAGCCAAACTATCTCCTCTTTGAAGGCCTCCTGTTGTTCAATTACTGTTCTGCCAAACAAATTTCGATTCCAATCCACCAGGGCCAGATTTCTTTTTAAGCAATTTGCTGTTAACCTCCTCCAGTTAGCAATGAAATGACACTGGACAGACCATCCGGCATCAACCTAGGCACTGGAAACGACAACGGCAAATCCAGCCCTGTCGACCCTGCAAAGTCCTCCTTGCTAACATCTGGTGGCTTGTGCCAAAATTGAGAGAGCTGTCCCACAGACTGGTCAAGCAACAGCCTGACATAGTCATACTCACCGAATCATACAGACAATGTCCCAGACATCACCATCCCTGAGTATGTCCTGTCCCACCAGCAGGACAGACCACCAGAGGTGGTGGCACAGTGGTATATAGGTGGGAGGGAGTTACCCAGGGAGTCCTAAATATTGTTTCCGGACCCCATGAAGTCTCATGGCAACAGATCAAACATGGGCAAGGAAACCTCCTTCTGATTACCACCTACCTCCCCCCCTCGACTGATGAATCAGAGTTCTCCATGTTGAACACCAATTGGAAGAAGCACTGAGGGTAGCAAGGGCACAAAATGTACTCTGGGTGGGGGCCTTCAATGTCCATCACAAAGAATGGCTTGGTAGCACCACTACTGACCGAGCTGACAGAGTCCTGATGCACATAGCTGCTAGGCTGGATCTGCGGCAGGTGGTGAGGGAACCAACAAGAGGGAAAAACCTACTTGAACTTGTCATCACCAATCTATCTTTCGCAGAAATATCTGTCCATGACAGTATTGGTAGGAGGGACCATTGCATAGTCCTAATGGAGACAATGTCCCATCTTCACATTGAGGGTACTCACCATCATGTTGTGTGGCACTACCAGCATGCTAAATGGGATAGATTTCGAACAGATGTAGCGACTCAAAACTGAGCATCCATGAGACGCTGTGGGCCATCAGCAGCAGCAGAATTGTATTCAATCATAATCTGTAATCTCATGGCCCAGCATATCCCCCACTCAACCAGTACCATCAAGCTGGGGAACCAACCCTGGTTCAATGAAGAGTGCAGGAGGGCATGCAAGGAGCAGCACCAGACATACCTAAAAATGAGCTGTCAGTCTGGTGAAGCTACAACCCAGGACTACTTTGTTACGACCAAGTGAAAAAGGTGTTTGGCGGGTCCCTCTCGGTCTTCACCAGGTCTTACCGTAACAGGATTTAATTTTAAAAACAATGTGTTTTTAGCTCCCCGTTGGTGAATCCTTGTCATCACTTTCCAATTATAAGGCAAAGAAACAAGCATGAACAGGTTTTCTTAGATTTATAGAAGAAAGGTTGAAATTTATTAAACTTAAACTCTAATTCGGTAAATGCCTATGGATACACGACGTGCCCACGCTAGCATGCATACGCAATACACACATGCAGATAGAGACAGAACAGAGCAGAAGAAATAAAGTGGAAAAGTTTTAGGCAATCTCTGTAGAGGTTTTTTTGCTACAGATCTTCGAGCTCACTTGATTGTAGGTCCTTGATTGTAGGTAGATCTTGCTTTTCATTGGGGCCCAGTATTCTTAAGTCTTGTTCGCTATAGGAGACTTTTCTGTCTTGGGGTTCATGTGTCTTCAGCAGATTCTGAGTTCCGTGATAAAGAGATGGGAGCGGACAGGAGAGGCTGTGGCGAGCCAGCCAGGGGAGAACTTTTTCAATCCAGGAGCAAACAGACACTCTGAGTTCAAACTGTTTGTACAATTCAGAAAATTCCATGTTGCCAAGCAGGTTAGTCATGTGACTAACTGGTCTGACCACATCTTGGCTCTGTGGATTGTATCATCTTACCAAGGCCTGGAACGCGCTTCCCTGCCTTCAATGACTGGTGCTCAAAGTCCATTTTGGGTTAGGTGGATAAGAGAAGTAACTTCTCTTGTCTCTATTGGTATGTAAATGTCTTCCAGCCAAGTGCCTGGCAGCCCTTGTAACAGGCCTTCTCTTCTTCCCAGCAACAATTTGAAATTTAATGCCCTTGACAAAATCAATGTGCCTCATTCTTGGCAGGTGTGGGGCCTGCATGACAACTTGCATGCCAAACAGCAGAAACAGCATGCAATACACAGGGCTGAGCGATCCTCCAACCAACGGATCTAAGCTCTGCGCTCCTGCCACATCAATTCATGAGTGGTGGTGGACAATCAAATAACTGACAGGAGGAGGAGGCTCCACAAATATCCCCATCCTCAATGATGGGGGAGCCCAGCACATCAGTACAAAAGACAAAGCTGAAGCATTTGCATCCATCTTCAGCCAGAAGTGTCGAGTGGATGATCCATCTCGGCCTCCTCCTGAGGTCCCCAGTATCACAGATGACAGTCTTCAACCAATCCAATTCACTACACGTGATATCAAGAAACAGCTGAAGACACTAAATGCTGCAAAGGCAATGGACCCTGACAACATTCCGGCAATAGTACTAAAGACTTGTCCTTCAGAACTAGCCGCGCCCCTAACCAAGCTGTTCCAGTACAGCTACAATGCTGGCATCTACCCGGCCATGTGGAAAATTGCCCAGGTAAGTCCTGTGCAAAAAAAGCAGGACAAATCCAACCCAGCCAATTACCGCCCTCTCAGACCGCTCCCAGTCATCAGCAAAGTGATGGAAAGGGTCGTTAACAGTGCTATCAAGCGGAACTTGCTCAGCAATAACCTACTCAGTGACGCTCAGTTTGGGTTCTGCCAGGACCACTCAGCTCCTGACCTCATTACAGCCTTGGACCAAGCATGGACAAAAGAGCTGAACTTCAGAGGTGAGGTGAGAGTGACTGCCCTTGTTATCAAGGCAGCATTTGACCAAGTATAGCATCAAGGAGCCCTAGCAAATCTAGAGTCAATGGGAATCATGGCGAAAATTGTCCGTTGGTTAGAGTCATACCCAGCGCAAAGGAAGATGGTTGTGGTTCTTGGAGGTCAATCAGCTCAGTCTCAGGACATCACGGCAGGAGTTCCTTAGGGCAGTGTTCTCGGCACAACCATCTTCAACTGCTTCATGAATGATCATCCCTCTATCATAAGGTCAGAAGTGGGAATGTTCGCTGATAATTGCACAATGTTCAGAACTATTCGCAACTCCTCAGATACTGAAGCAGCCCATATCCATATGCAGCAAGACCTGGACAACATCCAGGCGTGGGCTGATAAGTGGCAAGTAACATTTGCGCCACACAAGTGCCTGGCAATGCCATTTCAAACAAGAGAGAATCTAACCTTCTCCCCTTGAAGTTCAATGGCATTACCATTTCTGAATCCCCCATGATCAACATCCTGGGGGGGTCACCCTTGACCAAAAACTGAACTGGATCAGCCACATAAATACTGTGGCTACAAGAGCAGGTCAGAGGCTGGAAATTCTGTGGCAAGTAACTCACCTCCTGCCTCCCCAATGCCTGTCTGCGATCTACAAGGCACAAGTCAGGAGTGTGATGGAATACTCTCCACTTTCCTGGATGGGTGCAGCTCCGACAATACTCAAGAAGCTCGACACCATCCAAGACAAAGCAGTCCGCTTGATTGGCATCCCATCCACAAACATTCACTCCCTCCACCACCGATGCAGTGGCAGCAGTGTGTACCATCTACAAGATGCACTGCAGCAACTCACCAAAGCTCCTTCAACAGCACCTTCCAAACCCACGACCTTTACTACCTAGAAGGACAAGGGCAACAGATGCATGGGAACATCGATAGGTAGAATAAAGACTGTTACTTGTAGGTGGGAGGAGGAAAGGAGACAGAGGCTGGAAGATTTTGTGTGTGTGTGTGTTTCTGAAAACTGTCTGGGCCACACACTAATAAAACCGCCTTCCCCATTGCCTGGCCCAGGACAGCTGGATCTGCCTGGGTGAAGTTTTCTTTAGTCTCATCAATGGCCTAGCAAGCCTGTCAAGGGCAATTAGAGATGGGCAACAAATGCTGGCCTTGCCAGCGACACTGATATCCCCATGAAAGAATTAAAAAAAAGACCTGGTGGAAGACTGTGCCTGGCCAGTTGCAGCTGTCTCAGATGAAGACATCTGCTCCCCCTCTACCAGATCACGGCCAGAGACTTTAATAATCTCCAGAAAGTGCACCCCTGCAGTAGCCACCCACCCACCGAGCCCCACTTTGCGTAGCGACCCTGTCCCTGTAACCTTTCTCCTTACTCCATTTTTCTCGCCCTATCTATCTCTCTTTAAGCGGCAACCAACTTGACCTTCAATCTCCTCACTAATTATTATTGTAGTTTAGAGCTGCACAGAAGGTAAGAAGCCACTCTCCCTTCCCAATCTAACAGAGAGCTGGTTTCTCCTTCTCAGATCCTGTCTGTGCAGCCGAAAGCTGTCATCAGATACATCAGGCCTGAGACGGGTGGGTGTGACACATAAAGCTTCAATGACGACTCCAACTTTGCCATCAGCAGTGTCTGCGAGGAGCTATGAAGGAGTGGCTGCCTCTCCTGCTCCTGTAGCCCTGTTACCATTCACTATAATCACCAAAACACATGGGGTGAAGAGTACACTCAACCCAACAAGATGATCGAGGCATGGGTCAAAGGCACGGCTGTGATTGTCAACCCTTCAACCATCTTAGCCGCCTTGAAAATGTACAGCAAGGCGGTGTATTCTTTCTGAAGACCGAGTAGGTGGTGAACCCGGTCTTAGAGAGGGCTTCACAATGGGTGGGACCTTTCTGTTCGTAGACCTCTTGAGGCCACCGCGCAGCAACTCAACATCTCCTCATCCTTTATTCCAGGTGAGCTCCTCCCCCCCCCTACTTTGCCTCCTGGGGGAGATAAGGTTGGAGATAGCATCCACCCCACTCAGCTTCAGAGAGACCGGCCTCCGGCATAACTTCTCCTTCCGGTGCCAAGTCTTTGTGGAAATGGCACAGGAGGAGGACATAGAGGGTGCGTTCTCCATTCAGCATCAAGGGGCCACCTACCACGTCTTCTGGACGTCGGAAAGTGTGTGGTTCAACACCTGTAAGAAGGTGGGGCACGTATTAAGAAACTGCTCCATCTACCAGGCCGCAAAAACATCGCAGGCAGCCAAGGCTCGTGCCATCAGCCCTCCCTCCCTCTCCCATTCCCGCATCCAAACCCTTGAGCATGCAGTCAGTGTTGGCAGCTAAAGTCACCACAGTTGCCGGTGGGGAGGGGGTAAGCATCCACGTGGAAGGAAGACATGGTGCAAAAATAAGTACCTCGAGACAGGCCCCCCCAGATAGTGCGAGGCAGCCTGCAAGTGATCCCACGTGCGACTCTGAATGTGCCCACTTGACAGAGCATTCAAATCCCATGGCCGGTCTCAGGTGCAGGACCGAGGGAGAGTGCGGCGCCGGAAGCCTCGACATACATGGAGTTGCCTCCCTCTACATCCCTCCTGGAAGGGAAGGAGGAGGCACTGCTCCTTGGAGGCGGGGGAGAGCCCGGAGAAAGGACAACGCTCCATGGAAAAGGAGTTAGTGCCCCTCGCAGATCCTACCACCTCCCTCATGCCCCCCCCCCCACCCCACCACACACTGTCAAAGGGAGATCGTCCATCCCTCGGGAGGGTGAAACAGGTCCCTCTCTTCAGGCTGTGCCTCCCAGGGATGGGAGGTGTTCCTTGCCCGAGGGAGGGATAGTGCATACACCCAGGAGAACCCAGTCACTCGTCGCCGGCTGAGGCATCCTGAAGGCTGAGGCGGGAAAGGTTGATGAAGCTGAGTCCACCCGATCAAGTATTGACATCCCCCAGGATCTACTCGACCTGGTGGAAGATTCAAATAAAAAGGCCCCACATGCTGTCAGTGGTGGGGGTGTGAGGTTATTCACACAGTAAGAATACAAAAGGCATTTGACAAGGTATCACATAGAAGGTTATTGCGCAAAGAAGGAGCTCATGGTGTAGGGGGTAACATATTAGCATAGATAGAAGATTGGCTGGTTGGCAGAAAGCAGAGAGTATGCATAAATGGGTTCTTTTCTGATTGGCAGGATGTGACAAGTGGAGTCCCGCAGGGGTCTGTGCTGGGGACTCAATTCTTTACAATTTATATCAATGACTTAGATGAGGGGAGCAATGGCATGGTAGCTAAATTTGCAGTGACACAAAGAAAGGTAGGAAAGTATGTTGTGACGAGGACATAAGGAGGTTGCAGACTGATATAGATAGGTTGAGTGAGTGGGCAAAAATCTGGCAGGTGGAGTATAATGTGGGAAAATGTGAAGTTGTTCACTTTGGCAGGAAGAATAAAAAACTAGAGTGTTACTTAAACGGAGAACGATTGCAGAATTCCGAGGTGTAGAGGTGTTCTAATGCAGGAGTCACAAAACGTTAGTATGTAGGTACAGCAGGTAATAAAGAAGGCTAATGGAATGCTATTCTTTATTACAAGAGGAATTGAAAATAAAAGTAAGGATGCTATGCTTCAGTTATCGAGGGCATTGGTGAGACCACATCTCGAATACTGTGTGCAGTTTTGGTCTCCTTATTTAAGGAAGGATGTAAATGCGTCGGAGGCGGTTCAGATGAGATTTACTAGATCGAGTTACCTGAATGAGCGGGTTGTCTTATGAGAAAAGGTTGGACAGACTGGGCTTCTTTTCACTGGAGTTTAGAAGAGTGAGGGGAGACTTGGTTGAAGTATATAAGATCCTGAACGGTCTTGACAAGGTGGATGTGGAAAGGATGTTTCCTTTTGTGGGTGAGTCCAGAACTAGGGGGCACTGTTTTAAAATTAAGCAACAACCTTTTCAGACAGAGATGAGGAGAATTACTTTCTCTCAGAGGGTTGTGCAACTTTGGAACTCTCTGCCTCAGAAGGTGGTGCCGGCAGGAACATTGAATATTTTTAAGGTGGAGGTAGATAGATTCTTGTTCGGCATGGGAATCAAAGGTTACCAGGGGTTGATGGGAGAGTGGAATTCGAAACACAAACAGATCAGACATGATCTTATTGAATGGTGGAGCAGGCTAGAGGGGCCAAATGGCCTACCTCTGCTCCTAATTCGTATGTTCGTAAAAGCAGAATATTTTTGAAAAGGCATGAAACTTGTAAATGTTGATATTCAGAGAGGCTTGGGTGTACTTGTACAAGGAACGCAGAAAGTTAGCATGCAGGCACAGCAAGCAATTAGGAAGGCAAATGGCATGTTGACTTTTATTGCAAAGGGATTGGAGTACAAAATACGGAAGCCTTGCTACAACAGGGCTTGGGTGAGACCATATCTGGTCATGCCGTTTTGGTGTCCATATTTAAGGCAGGATATACTTGCATTGGAGGTGGTACAGCAAAGATTCACTAGATTGGTTCTTGGGATGAGAGGATTGTCCTAGGATGAGAGGCTGAGTAAATTGGGTCTATACTCTCTGGAATTTAGAAGAATGAGAGGTGATCTCATTGAAACATACAAGATTCTGAAGGAGCTTGGCAGAGTAGACACTGAGAGGTTGTTTCCCTGGCTGGGGAATCTAGAACATGGGGGCACAGTCTCAGGTTAAGAGGTCGATCATTTAGGACTGAGCTAACGAGAAATGTCTTCACTCAAAGGGTTGTGAATCTTTGGAATTCCCTGCCCTAGAGGGTTGTGAATGCTCCATCGTTGAATATATTTAAGGCTGAGATCGACAGATGTTTGGTCTCTCAGGGATTCACTGAATACCAGGAGTGGCGGGAAAGTGCAGTTGAGGCTGAGGATCAGCCATGATCATATTGAATGGCAGAGCAGGCTCAAGAGGCCTAATAGAGTCATACAGCATAGAAACAGGCCCTTCGGCCCACCGCGTCCATGCCGACCATAATGCCTATCTATCCTAATCCCACCTGCCTGCATTAATTCCATATCCCTCTATGCCTTGCTCATTCAAGTACCTGTCCAGATGCCTCTTAAATGTCGCTACTGTTCCTGCCTCCACCACCTCCTCAGGCAGCTCATTCCAGATACCCACTATTCTTTGTGTGAAAAATTTACCCCTTTGATCCCCTTTAAACCTCCTCCCTCTCACCTTAAATCTATGCCCTCTAGTTTTAGTCACCCCTACCATGGGAAACAGACTTTGGCTATCTACCCTATCTATGCCTCTCATCATTTTATATACCTCTATCATGTCCCCTCTCAGACTCCTTCGCTCCAGGGAAAACAGACCCAGCCTATCCAATCTCTCTTTATAACTCAGCCCTCCAAACCAGGCAACATCCTTGTGAATCTTTTCTGCACCCTCTCTAGCTTAATCACATCTTCTGTAGGTGGTCTACTCCTGCTCCTATTTCTTATGTTCTCAACTTGTACTCTGAAACCAAAAGATCCTCTAAGATATCTATTTATTTGAATTTTTGAACTCTGTTTTTCTTACATGCCAACCTCGAAAACAAGCAAAAGCTGACAGTTCAAATCAGCTCTCTCTCTGTCTCTATATACATATGTCTTATGACACATAAAGACAAATTAGGTTGCAAATGCAATGAAGAATAGTGTTACGCCAATGTGTTTTGTTGAATAATAATTTTCTTTGGCCCACTGACTGGAGATCTGACTTTATATTTTTTTGAAGAAATTTAAAAAGAACATTTTAAAAAAGGATAACTGTTGGCAGCTTAAGATGATCACCTAGGTTGTAACACTGTATCATACATTGCAAAGGACTGTGAGGAGGGAGACAAAATGGCTGCATTTTCCAGCAAGAACCAAGACCCAGGAAGTTTAAAGGGGCTGTTTGTTCTTTTCAGCAAGCAGAGAAATACTGCTAACTGCTATGTTTGAATCATTGAGTGATTGTCATGTGATAAGCCCCTCGTCATCTGTGGTTTTAAGCTGTTGTTGTTCTCTGCAGCAGAGGAGAAGCAACTGGACTCTGACATGAACAGACCCTAAGTGGGGATTCCCCCCTCCTCTCCATTCCAGCTTGCAAACTTCAAATCCTGCTTGATGAATGACCACCTTTGCATAGTCCGGCTACAATCAGAAATCCCACTGGAGAAAATCATCCACATCGCTATCTCCAAGAGACTCACCAAACCAGTCATCTAACTCTTCAAACTAAAAGCGTCAGGACCACTAATTTCAGCTGGAAGCCAGCCGAATCACCAAACTTCACTGTATACCTTTTTTATGGACTCTAACTCAACCAACCTATCTTTCTCCACTCTGTAACCTATTTGTGTGTGTGTAAACTTTTAGTGTATCTGTGAGAGTGAAAGTTGGCATGTTGTTTAGTATCTTATTAGTTCGATTTAGGTACAATAAAGTTAACCTCTTTCTTTGTTAAACTCAAGAAAACCTGTCAGATTGGTTCTTGTTATGATCATAACAAGTAAGTAATCAGTATTAGTAGGGAAATGGTGTTGGGGAAATTGATGGGATTGAAGGCCGATAAATCCCCAGGGCCTGATAATCTACATCCCAGAGTACTTAAGGAAATGGCCCTAGAAATAGTGGATGCATTGGTGGTCATCTTCCAAGATTCGAAAGACTCTGAAACAGTTCCTACAGATTGGAGGGTAGCTAATGTAAACCCACTATTTAAAAAGGGAGCTAGAGAGAAAGCAGGGAATTATAGACCAGTCAGCCTGATGTCGGTAGTGAGGAAAATTCTAGAGTCCATTGTCAAAGATTTTATACCAGAGCACTTGGAGAACAGTGGTTGAATCGGGCAGAGTCAACATGGATTTACGAAAGGCAAATCATGCTTGACAAATCTACTAGAAATCTTCGAGGATGTAACTAGTAGAGTTGATGAGGGGGAGCCAGTGGATGTGGTTTATTTGAACTTTCAGAAGGCTTTCGACAAAGTCCCACATAAGAGATTAGCGTGCAAAATTAAAGCACATGGGATTGGGGGTAGTGTATTGCAATGGATAGAAAATTGGTTGGCAGACAGGAAAGAAAGAGTAGGGATAAATGGGTCTATTTCCGAATGGCAGGCTGTGACTAGTGGGGTACCACAGGGATCGGTGCTATGACCCCAGCTAATCACAATAAATATTAATGATTTAGATGAGGGAACTAAATGTAATATCTCCAAATTTGCAGATGACACAACACTGGGTAGGAGGGTGAGTAGTGAGGAGGATGCAGAGAGGCTTCAGGGTGATTTGGACAAGTTGAGTGAGTGGGCTAATGCAAGGCAGATGCAGTATAATGCGGATAAATGTGAGGTTATCCACTTTGGTAGTAAAAACAGGAAGGCAGATTATTATCTGAACGGCTATAAACTGAGAGGGGAATATGCAGCGAGACCTGGGTGTTCTCATACACCAGTTGCTGAAATTAAGCATGTAGGTCCAACAGGTGGTAAAAAAGGCAAATGGTATGTTGGCCTTCATAGCGAGAGGATTCAAGTGCAGGAGCAGGGATATCTTGCTGCAATTATACAGGGCCTTGGTGAGGCCACACCTGGAATATTGTGTGCAGTTTTGGTCTCCTTATCTGAGGAAGGATGTTCTTGCTAGAGAGGGAGTGCAGCGAAGTTTTACCAGACTGATTCCTGGGATGGCGGGACTAGCGTATGAGGAGAGATTGAGTCGGTTAGGATTATATTCGTTGGAGTTCAGAAGAGTGAGGGGGGAATCTCATAGAAACCTATAAAATTCTAACAGGACTTGACAGGGTAGATGCAGGAAGGATGTTCCCGATGGTGGGGGAGTCCAGAACCAGCAGTCATAGTCTCAGGATATGGGGTAAATCTTTCAGGACTGAGATGAGGAGAAATTTCTTCACCCAGAGCTTGGTGAGCCTGTGGAATTAGCTACCACAGAAAGCAGTTTAGGCCAAAACATTGTATGTTTTCAAGAAGGAGTTAGATATAGCTCTTGGGTCTAAAGGGATCAAAGGGTCTGGGGCAAAAGCAGGAACAGGTTACTGAGTTGGATGATCCGCCATGATCATAATGAATGGCGGAGCAGACTCGAAGGGCCGAATGACCTGCTCCTGCTCCTATTTTCTATGTTTCTAAACACCTACTGAATTGGCCAGTATATCCACTCCGAGAAGGAATTAAACCTGTTGTGGTCAAACAAGGAGGGAAAAGAGGGAAGCCCTTCCATCCCTCCTCATTTGACTGTAAGAATAGGCTTCTCTTAGTTGTAGGTGTAGCCAAAGTTGCATCACATTTAATACACAAAAAACACAATCAGCATCAGTGGTAGATTTAGAAATTACTAAAGGGGGATGTGAGTATTTAAAGCAAATAAAAAAATTATCTTCTTTGGGGAATGCCCTCTACCTGGACATTTTGATATTTGAACTGAATTTGGTGCATTTACTAGCATGGTGGCGCCCTCTACAATTGAGTGTACAGTTATAATTTTTTTTTGAAGTAAACTGACCATATCATTTCAACCCAACTCTATATTGCGTTTCTCGCCCTGGTGTTTTCACAAGTGTGATGACAGGATGCTCAAAAAACCCAGCAGAAATCTTTAAAAAAAAATGTTCACATACAGCCAAAAGCCAGGCATAACCCAGAAAATTACATCAAGGAAATGTTTCTGTATATTGCGGCATTTAGCATAGTATCATAGAGTTATACAGAACAGAAACAGGCCCATCGTGTCTGAGGGCAGCATAGCAGCTCCGAGCGGTGCGTAAACTTACACCAGAGAGAAGCTGAAGTGTTTTTTTTTACATCCATAGCCGTTTTGTGATGCGTACCTTGTATTGCGAAAGCCAAAAAAAATTAACTGTAATTAGCGGCGGCCGCTCACCGTTTTCTGTTTGCTGGCGATGTGTTCTGGGAGTTGTAGTCCCCATTGCTCGGCTGCACCGTCACTTCCTGTTGCGAAGGCGGACGGAAGAACTACAATTCCCAGTCTGCCCGGCGCCGCTGCGCCTGCGTACTTATCGAGGCCTTTTGTGCCACTGGTTCGGATCGGTTTGTGAGGCTCGGCGAAGCGGTCTTTGTATCAGCAGGTGAATAATTATTGTCCGTTAGTGCAACACGTTTCCTAAAGCTGCTTTTGTCTTTCTACAGTAAAATTTTTAGTTGTATTGTTTTGTTGGTCTAAATTTGAGGCCATATTCAGCATCTTGTACCCAAGCAGTAAATGGTGTTTTGTTATGAAGCGGCTGACTGAGGGACGGTGAAGGTTTTGATGTTGATGAATCCAGTTTAGGATGGTGTAGACAAATGGAATACAAGTAAAAACCTCTACAAGGGAAATTCTGTCATTTGAAAAATTAGATGTAAGAATGTTGAGTGTAATGAAATCTTGGTGATACCATATTTATGCAAAAATAGGTCATTTGTGGTGTTTGTAAACAGAAAAAGATTTGCCCAGTATTATTTCTTGTAGACAATAGTATTTGAACTTGATACAAGTTTTTATATTTGTGGTTTAGAATGCATATGAGTGCTGTGGGTTGATAGCCACAATATCTTTTTACATATACACTTTACCAGCTGATTTCAGATGTGTATGTAAATGTAAAATTTGGATGAACATGTGGAGTTGCAATCACTGTGGAATGGATTTTTTTTTTTGTGGCTATTGCAATTGATTTTAAATGTTTGATTCAGTTAAAAATTGTCACATATTCCGGGGCACTTAAGTTAAAATTATATAGCTGCCCATTTTCTTATGTTTATCAATTTGACATATTGGTTGTACTTCAAGCAGAAGGGATAGACAACAAATGCTGGCCTTGCCAATGATGCTCATCCCATGAAAGAATAAAATGATTAGTCATTTATGCAGCAAATCTTTACTATCTTTTATAAATCAAAATATACAGGTGTTCAAGCTGGATAGCAGTTGTTACTTAAGAGTGGCTTATTACACTTCAGCTTTTCAAATCCTCCAAGGCCTCCCCCACCATATCTCTAATCTTCAGCTCTATATCTCACCAAGATGGACTGCAGCAGTTCAAGAAGGTGGCTCACCACCACTTTTTGCAGGGGCAATTGGGCATGGACAGTAAATGCTGGCATTGCCAGTGATGCTCATGTCCTATGAAAGAATAAAAAAAAAACTCTGTGCTCCTCTAATTCTGACCTCTTGCACATTTTTTATTTTATTGCTCCACCATTGGTGGCTGTGCTTTCAGTTATGTAGGCCCCAAGTGCTGGAATTCCCTCCAGAAACCTATCTGCTGCTGTACCCCTCTCTCTCCTTATATGATGCTCCTTAAAACCTACCACTATGACCTCCTGCTGTAATATCTCCTTATGTGGATCGATATCGGATTTTATTAATGCTTCTGTGAAGTGCCTTAATGTTTGACTACATTTAAGGTGATGTATAAATGTCATTTGATATTATATATTGAAAAAGACTTACGTTTATATAGTGCTTTTATCACCTCAGGATTTCCCAAAGAACTGTACAGTTCATGAAGTTCTTAGTGTAATAACACTAGTTGCTGTTGTAATATGTTGCTACACTTCAAAAGTATTTCATTAACTGCAAAGTACTTTGGGACGTTCCAAGATTATATAAAAAAAATCTTTTCTGTGCACTTTATTTCCATCCCAAATTCACAATTAAGTACTTTTTGATTAGCAGTCGCTAACATGTAGGCAAATGTAGCAGCCAGTTTGTGCAGACCAGCAAATATAATTATATAAACCACACTCCAGCTTGACACCATCCAATCTGCTTGGTACCCCATCCACCAGTTTAAACATCCATTCCCTACACCAGTGGCATATTTTTTACAGGTTGCATTGCAGCAAGTCGCTACCCCCCCCCACCCCCCACAGAAAAGAAACACTTTCATTTATATGATGACTTTCATGATCTTGGGGCACCACAATGTGCTTCACAGCCAATGAAGTACTTCTGAGGTGTAGTCATTGTTTTAATATAGAAATGATGAGGGCTGCAGTGCATGGGAACAGCATCCCTTCCAAATCAGTGTTATCCCGACTTGGACATATTGCTGTTCCTTCATTGTTGCTGAGTTGAAATCTGGGAGTTCCCTTCCTAATAGCTTTTTGGGGGTACCTTCACTCTATGCACTGCATTAGTCCAAGAAAGCAGCTCATCTTCTGAAGGACAGATGGTGATGGACAGTAAATGCTAGCCTTGCATTTGTAAATGAATAATTAAAACAGCTCCAGGGTGTAGATTTTCCAATCTACTTTACTCTAATTCAGATGTTAACCCTTTTGTTTTAAACAGGGAATTGGACTGAAGTGAAAATTCATGCTCCGAAGAGCCCCTGATCTTTGAATAATGCCATGGGAACTTTTACTTTCAGTATACATGAAGTTTAATATTCAAAAGATGTCATTTGTAGCAAATGCAGCACTCTCTCAGTATTGCACTGAAGAGTTAGTATAGAATATGTGGCCAAGTCATGGAGTTGAGCTTTAGCTCGCAATTATCTGTCACTGAGAATGCTATTAACTGAGTCATGCTATTCTAAAATTATTAAATTCAATTTGGAAGCTAGAAATTATTAGAAATATAATTCCGTGCCTGTTATAAAGGACTCTCCAATAGTCCATTAAACTTCATTATCTAATAGCAAAATACTGCAGATGCTGGAAATATGAAATAAAAACAAGAAATGCTGGAACCACTCAGCAGGTCTGGCAGCATCTGTGAAAAGAGAAGCAGAGTTAACGTTTCGGGTCAGTGACCCTTCTTCGGAATCAGTTCTGAAGAAGGGTCACTGACCCGAAACGTTAACTCTGCTTCTCTTTTCACAGATGCTGCCAGACCTGCTGAGTGGTTCCAGCATTTCCTGTTTTTATTTCAAACTTCATTATCTTCAGTGTCAAAGCAACTAGTTACAAGTTCCATTTATACTTTTTACTTTGTGAACTTAATGTTTTTAATTTTGTTATCTAAGGTTTAGATTTAAGAGCTAAGAGCTTCCCAAGTCCTGATATTGTTGTGAATTTGTAAAATTACATCTAGGATATATGGCTCAGAAATGGGTCCAATCAGTCTATGCTGGCATTTCTGCTCTGCTCGAGTCTCCTTTGTCTAAATGTACCCACATAACCCTCTACTCCCTTCTCCCTCATATGTTTCTCTAGCTTCCCCCCCCCCCCTCCTTAAATGCATTTATACTATTTGCTTCAACCACTCCCTGTGGTAGTGAGTTCTGCATTCTCACCACTCTGATTTAAAGAGGTTTCTTCCGAATTCCCTATTGGATTTCTTTGTGTCTCTGTGTCTCTGTGTCTCTGTGTCTCTGTGTCTCTGTGTCTCTGTGTCTCTGTGTCTCTGTGTCTCTGTGTCTCTGTGTCTCTGTGTCTCTGTGTCTCTGTGTCTCTGTGTCTGTGTGTCTCTCATATTAATGGCCTCTAGTTATGCTCTTCCACACAGTGGAAACATTCTCTCTATATCCACTTTATCCAAGCCTTTCATAATTATCTAATAGAGGTCTATATCAATCCTCAGCCTTTTTTTCTCCAAGAGAAAAGCCCAGCCCGTTAACTGGTTCCTGATATTTATACGCAAGAATTTCTGGTATCATCCTTGTAAATCTTCTCTGCCCCATATCCTTTCTATCATATGACAACCAGAAATGCATGCAGTACTCTAAGTATGGTACTAAACCTTGGTTAGACAGGTTTAGCATAACTTCCCTACTTTTTTATCCCTCTGGAAATAAAGCCTAGTGCTTGGTTTGCTTTTTTTTTATGGCCCTGCTAACCTATGGCAAGACTTTTAGTGATGGGTGTATTTGTACTCTTTGGTCCTCTACCTCACAGAGTAATAAGTGACCTCCTGATTTGATATGTGCTACCTCACATTTATCTGTGTTGAACTTCATTTGCCAATTATTTGCCCATCTACAGGTTTTTATTAGTTTCCTCATCTGTATTATTTATCTTACCAAAGTTCCACCACCCATCTAGTCTTGTGTGATGTGAATCTCCTGCTTCATTGTCTCTGGTAACTCTATGTAGTCAAGCAGAAATGAGACGAGGGGAAAAGCTGCTGCACTATTTGTACTTTGCTGAAAATCCACCATGGATGTAAATTTGCCGCACAAATATAAATTGGGTATAAAATGAAGCCCTAATGAATATCACTTTTGTAGTCTTGTAATGTGGACATTTGACTGTTGGGTTGCTTGACAGAGTGGTCATAAACAGAGTGTAAGAGTTGAGAAATTGGTGAGAGTCGAATTCACTGGTAAGTGTGTGAGTAGTCTCAAACTGAAACTTAGTTTAACTTTTGAATTTAACTTGAACTTCATTAATTTGCAGTTTTTTTTTAGTTTTTAAACACTTGACAGAAACTGCCTGTTAGTGGTAGTCAACAGTGGCAGTAAACAGATCAATCAGCTGTAAGTGATTGCTTGAATAGGGGTGAATTACTGTGAACAGGAAGCTGAATGAGCACTTGTAGCTTGCATGTTGCTTGAAAAGGTGTTTTTTAAAAAAAAACATGATCAGCTGCGGCACAGTGTGTTTGTGGGGAGAAAGAGTTACATGGGCACTTTGATCTAGAAGGCAATCACACCCCTTGGGTTAGGAAGGGATACAGGTCTGGTTAGTGGTCAGGAACAGGAGGGCGTGACTGAGTCAGGCAGGTAACTGGTGCAGTGCTGGAGGATCTTTGTTTGTCCTGATCCAACAGTGAGGTTCTTTATTACCTGTGTGGACGAAGGCAAAGTCTTCAGGATGGATGAGCAAACTGACCACAGCACTGTTACAGGAGGTGTTGCGAGTGGCGGGGAAGTGAAGAAGAATGTGATGGGGGATAGTATAATTGGGAATAGATACTGCTCTCTGCAGCTGTGGTCAGGAGTTCTGAAGGTTATGTTGCCTGCCTGGTGCTAGGGTTAAGGACATTGCCTCACAGCTGAAGACTGAGTGAATGGAAGAGGATCCCGTTGTTGTGGTGCATGTAGGAGCCAATAAAATAGGTAGAATGAGATTCACTTGTCATTTGAGGAGCTACTACCCTAATAAGCAGAACCTCAAAGGTCGTAATCTCCGGATTACTACCCGAGTGATGTGCAAATTGACACAGGGACAAACCGATCCGAGAGTTGAATACATGGCTCAAAGTGGTTTGGCAGACTGTAGTTTTCATTCATAAGGCACTGGCACTAATACTGGGGAAAGAGGGAGCTATTTCATTGGGATGTGCTCTACATAAACCAGGCTGAGACTAGTATCCTGGTTAATTGAATGACTAGGACTTAAATTAAAAATAAGTGTTATGTGGGGTGGATAAGGATTTAAGTGAGGGGAACTTTATAAAGGCCATACAGCAGTGTCGCAATTTGAGTAAAAATGAGCAGAATAGACAGGAAGGGGACAAAGTTTACTAGTGCATCAGTTTGTAAGGTCAAATCAGGGAAAATGGTTAAAATGTTCAAATTAAAGACACTTTATTTGAAGGCACAAAGCATTTGTAACAAGACAGACAAATTAATGGCACAAATGGAAATAAATGAGTTTGAGTGAATAGCCATTAGAGACAGTGTTACATGGTGACCAAGTTTGGAAACTAAATATTCTAGGGTACTTGACATTCTGAAAAGACAGAGAAAATGTGAAAGGAGGCAGGGTTGCCTAATAGTAAAGGATGGGATAAGGACAGTATTGTGGAGGTATCTGGGTTTGGAAGAGCAGATGTAGAATCAGTATGAGTGTAGATGATAAATAACAGGGAACAGAAAACACTGAGTAGTTTATAGGCCTCCTAACAGTACCTACTCTTTTGGACTGAGTATTGTACTGTTGGCTAGAATATTAATCAAGAAATAAGAGGAGCTTTTAACAATGGCAGTGCAATCATCCTGGGGGACTTGTATCTTCATTTAGACTGGACAGTTCAAATTGGCAGAAGTAGTTGTTATGGCCGAGGATGGAGGAGTGCACAGTCTTTCTCTAGTTCCACTTCTCTACAGGTTACAACATATTGGTAACTGGGTAAATGTTTAAATAAAAGGCCGATTTATATACATTTTATTTTCAGAATAAAATCCACCAACCAGGTTTCTTCGATAAACAAAAAATGATTACTGAATAAGTCTTTTATAATAAATTAAAGATGCAGAGCATTAACGCACATTGAAAAATGAAAGTTCCCTTTTTTAAAATTTACCATGCACACACACCAGTTAAAGAAAAAAAAAGTTTTCTCTGCAGAGATTTTTTTTTTACAAAAAAGACAAACACCTTTGGCCAAATACTTGTTAATCCTTGAAGGAAAAGGAGAAGATATGGAATAATATCCATTTATTTTATTTAGAGATGCAGCACTGAAACAGGCCCTTCGGCCCACCGAGTCTGTGCCGACCAACAACCACCCATTTATACTAACCCTACTGTAATCCCATATTCCCTACCACCTACCTACACTAGGGGCAATTTACAATGGCCAATTTACCTATCAACCTGCAAGTCTTTGGCTGTGGGAGGAAACCGGAACACCTGGCAAAAACCCACGCGGTCACAGGGAGAACTTGCAAACTCCTTTATCCTGACGTCCCAGATAAGCGTAAATGGCTGTCACTGGGATCTTTTTGGAGCAGTTCTCTTCTGGCGATGTTGAGGATCATTTTGACCAGCTTTCCAGGAGAAATGCGGCATTAGGGGTTTTAGCTATCACACGGAATTCACAGGGTTTTTCAAAAGTGGACATAGGATGAGCTGAGTGTTTGTTTCTTTTAGCAGGCTACAATCCCAATGGGCTCAAAACAAATCCAAACTGAAACCAGCTCCTGACTGCCATAAATCTAGACATGTCACCTCTGTAAACAGCTCCCATCGTCAGAAGGCACCTGCTGTTTACTTGGCTGAAGACATGTGACTTCCAGTAAGTGTTTTAAATAGTCCTTCCAGTGACCTTGTTTTTATTTAAAAACAAAGTCCAGTATTTATGGAATCACTTCAGTCTCAAATAAATCCATCTCCACAATTCTAAAACACAAGTTCTCAAATATTTTAAAGGAAGTACTTTCATAACCCCTCCATCCTTGGAGGAATGAAACACTACTTTTTAAATGCATTTCATTATGAAGTGTGGGGAAAAAATAAAATATTAAAACACATTTACACACACATTCTCATTCACTCTTTACCTGTAACTAATTCAGTTCTGCTTTGTACTCCGATAACTCAGCAAAGTTTAAATTCTGGACAAAGCATCAGCAATTGCATTGTTTTCCTCACAATGTGGATAATCTAAGTGAAATGGGGCTGCAGTAGTAAACTCCATCAAAATAATCTGGTATTCTGGCTTTTGAATTTTAAAGGATAAGGGTTATGTTCAGTATATACTCTCTCTCTTTCAGTCTCTCTAACAGTGGCGGACATGGATTTCAAAATGTTTAAGAGCTAGTAATAAGCCCAGGGTTTCTTTTTCCACTGAATATATCTTTTGGTGTCGATTTTAGCTTTTTGGAAGAGTATCCCACTGGCCTTTCTATGCCTGATTCCTCTTCATGTAACAGGAATACACCAACCCCCAGGTCACTAGCATCAATTGCTACCTTGAAGGGCTTAGTGAAATTCACGGCAGGCAATGCTGATCCATTGATCAAAATGGCTTTCAACCTCTCAAAAGATGCTTGGCACTCTCCTGATTACACTACCTTGGCTTTCTTTTTTTCTGTAGCAAATCTGTCATTGGAGCAACTATAATGCTAAAATTGGGTACAAACTGCAGTAGTAACCACAAATCTCCAAAAACCTCAAGATTTCTTGTTTAGTCTCTGGGTAGGGAACTCCATCAATGCTTGTATTTTGCTGTTCTTGGCAACACTTGTCCTTGCCCTATATATGCCATAGGTAGGTTACCTGTGTATTTGCAAGTTTACTTTGGCAAGGTTTATCACCAAATCAGCCAACTGTGTAATTTTCTAGATGGAGCTTCTAGTTATTCCAAGTGTCACTATATACCAGCACATCAAGGTAAACCACGCAATTAGGAACACTGACTACCACTTGGTTCACTAGTCTCTGGAAAGTTGCTTGGGTATTTTTTTTAGCCCAAATGGCATCACTCAGCATTGGAAAAGACAGTCAGGTGTGACAAAGGCCGATATTTCTTTAGCTGCCAGTATTCCTTTAACATCTATTTTGGTAAGAAATGTGGCCCTGCCAACTCTGTCAATACAGTCTTCCAAGCAAGGAACTGGGTAGGAGTCTGCCTTCGTTACTGCATTAATCTTTCTGTAGTCTATGCAAAATCTAGTTGAACCATCAGGTTTAGGTAAAAACATGGTTGGGGAACTCCAGCTGCTTTGACTGGGTTCAATTAGATGGTTTTCCAACATGTTTTGGATTTCTGCTTTCATCTGGGCCTGTTTATCTGGACTGAAACTATAAGGATGTGTTTTATAGAAGAGGATTCTCCTACATTCACGTATGGCTAAAGTTGTACATCCTGGTTTGTCTCTACCGACTTCTTTTTTTAAATGCTGTGAATAGCCTTTTTGGGTCTTCTGCATCTAAATATGAAAGCATAGTGTCCAATCTCTCTAGCAATTCAGTATTAGCTAACTGGATAGTAGGAAGTTCAATTTGAGAATTGTCTAGTCCCCCTCCTGCCTCATCCTCACTATCCCTATTACCAGAAATACCTATGCTGGCTTATCCTCCTGGTGGTATTGTTTCAACATATGTAATAGAACCGTGCTTTCTGGGAAGCTTTAAGGTGTTCCTAAGCCACTTTGCAGGCTCTCGTGAGCTGCTCCCGGAACACGGATACATAATCTAACACGGAAGATTCGCCCCTCTGTTATACAAGCTTTTTTTTTTTGCTTAATTTTCGTGAACTCTTGCCTCATGTTCATAAACTAATTCAGAAGGACTAAAACCAGTAGACTCATTAGGTGAATCCCTGGTGATGAACAAAAGAAATTCCAGCACTTTATCCCAATCATGGGGATATCCATGACAATATGCCCTGATCGTTTGTTTGAGGGTCTGATGGTACTGTTTTAAAGCCCCTTGTCTCTGCGAGTGGTATGCTGAGGACTGTAACTATTATACTCAATTACCCATAACTTCCTGAAAAATTTTAGACATGAAGTTGGAACCTTGATCCCACTGAATCTCAATCGGTAATCCATATCTAGTGAAGAACTGGGTTAATTTTTCGACCAGTACCTTAGCAAAAATTGTTCTCAAGGGAATGGCCTCTGGGTACCTTGTAGCCATATCCATAATAGTGAGTATATATTGGTGTCCTGCTTTTTGTTTTTGGTAAAGGTCCCACACAGTCTACCAACACCCTACTAACTGGTTTCCCCAAAGACTGGTATGGGAATTAAAGGTGCCAGTTTTATGGCAGGTTGCATTTTTCCAATGCTGACACATATGGCACGTTTTACAAAACTGCACAACGTTCTTGGAAAGGCCTGGCCAGTAACAATGTCGACTTATAGGTAATTGGGTCTTCCAGTTCCCCACATCTCCCACCATAGGAATTTCATGGACTATCCTTAATATTTCCTGGCGATACTTGGGCGGTACCACTATCTGGTGCACAACCGTCTATTCTTCATCCGCAGGTCTGAGGCGGTCTCCACTTACTCATCAGAGTCCCATTT
The DNA here is from genome assembly GCF_036365525.1 of Heterodontus francisci. Taxonomy (NCBI): domain Eukaryota; kingdom Metazoa; phylum Chordata; class Chondrichthyes; order Heterodontiformes; family Heterodontidae; genus Heterodontus; species Heterodontus francisci. Next base: position 16,536,367 of record NC_090394.1, read on the forward strand.
TTAATGTGGTAATCTTCCGGAAAGCCCTTTGCTTCATCTTTAGTTAGTGCTAATTTTTGATACTTAACTCTGGATCGGCTTGCTGAGCCTTGATCCGAGAAGATTTATTGAACATTTCCTTCGGATTATCCAAATCCCCCCAAAAAAAGTTTGTTCAACTATTTTTCTGTGGTGCTAATTTGACCTCTGACAATGGAACTTATTTAGCCATTACTGAGATCACTACACCATAAAGGAAAAATTCCTGGAACCTTTTCCTGCAACTGTTCTGTCTCTTTGACTTCACTTGGTTTTTCCGTGACTACTGGAGATGCTACTACATTTGCTTTGGCCAAATCATTCCTCAGGAGTAGGTCAACTCCATCTACAGGCAAACTATGGACAGCTCCTACAGTTATCGTTCCAGACATTAAGTCACACTTCAGATGTACCTGATACAAAAGTGTGGCGTTATACTTCCAGCCAATACCGTTCACTAAAACCTTCAATGTGCTCTCTGGAAAAGTTATGCCTTTCCTCAGCAAAAGCATTTGGGTGGCTCCTGTATCCCTAAGTATAACTGTAGGTTTACCTGCCTCACTTGAGGGATAAGGAGTTACTTTTCCTTTTTTGACGAGAATTCCCTATAACTCTTTGGGTATCTTGTTTCATGTCCCCCCCGCACTCAGTGTTTTTTGTACTTGGCCTTATAGCTGCAGTTAGAGCTACATTTTTGTTCTGTCATACTCTGTCAGGGCCCCTTTCTCTGCCTTGGCCTTACTTACCCCACAACTTCCAGCATTTTGCATGAAGGTGTCCCACCTTGTGGCAATGGAAACACTTAGGCTTTTGGACCTCACTTCCATCCATAACATCTTCCTTTCTGGCTTGAGGAGAAGATCCCTGGGTGTTCCCAGCTATCCCTTCTTGTCCCCGGCTACTTGTCTTCCTTTCACCCTCCCACCTTCTATCCTTCTCTAGTTTGTGGGGGTGACGGAAAAAAGGTTTGAACATAGAACATAGAACAGTACAGCACAGTACAGGCCCTTTGGCCCACGATGTTGTGCCGAACCTTTTAACCTACTCTAAGATCAAACTACCTACATACCCTTCATTCTACTATCATCCATGTACCTATCCAAGAGTCGCTTAAATGTCTCTAATGTATCTGCTTCTACCACCGCTGGTAGTGCATTCCACGCACCCACCACTCTGTGTAAAGAACCTACCTCTGACGTCTCCCTGAAACCTTCCTCCAATCACCTTAAAATTATGCCCCCTGGTGATGGCCCTTTCCGCCCTCGGAAAAAGTCTCTGACTATCCACTCTATCTATGCCTCTCATCATCTTGTACCCCTCTATCAAGTCACCTCTCGTCCTTCTTCGCTCCAATGAGAAAAGCCCTAGCTCCCTCAACCTTTCTTTGTAAGACATGCCCTCCAGTCCAGGCAGCATCTTGGTAAATCTCCTCTGCACCCTCTCTAAAGCTTCCACATCCTTCCTATAATGAGGCGACCAGAACTGAACACAATATTCCAAGTGTGGTCGAACCAGGGCTTTATAGAGCTGCAGCATAACCTCGCGGCTCTTAAACTCAATCCCCCTGTTAATGAAAGCCAACACCCCATACGCCTTCTTAACAACCCTATCAACTTGGGTGGCAACTTTGAGCGATCTATGGACATGGACCCCAAGATCCCTCTGTTCCTCCACACTACCAAGAATCCTGTCTTTCAGCCTGTATTCTGCATTCAAATTCAACCTTCCAAAATGAATCACTTCACACTTTTCCAGGTTGAACTCCATCTGCCACTTCTCAGCCCAGCTCTGCATCCTGTCAATGTCCCATTGCAACCTACAACAGCCTTCCACACTATCCACAACTGCAGCAATCTTCGTGTCATTTGCAAACTTGCTAACCCAGCCTTCCACTTCCTCATCCAAGTCATTTATAAAAATCACAAAGAGCAGAGGTCCCTGAACAGATCCCTGCGGAACACCACTGGTCACCGAGCTCCAGGCTGAATACTTTCCATCTACTACCACCCTCTGTCTTCTATGGGCCAGCCAATTTTGTATCCAGACAGCCAACTTTCCCTGTATCCCATGCCTCCTTACTTTCTGAATGACCCTACCATTGGGGAACCTTATCAAATGCTTGCAGCCATCGATCATCTCAGCTGGCTGTTGAAACCTGGTTCTCTACATGGGTTCTTACTAACGGAGGGAGTGAATTTTTAAATTCTTCCAGAAGAATTATTTCCTTAAGGGTCTCGTGTGTGGCCTCTGCCTTCAGTGCCTGCATCCAAAGATCAGTTAATTTGCTTTACCCTGTCAAATTCTACACAAGTCTGCCCAGGCTGTTTCCAGAGGTTCTGAAATTTCTGCCTGTACACTTCCAGGACTAACTCCTAAGCAGCGCGAATAACTTTTTTTTTTGTTATCCCATAATCTGCAGCATCCTTCTCAGAAAGCATGGTCTAAATTTCATGAGCTCTGTCCATGAGCCTGCTTTGCATAAGCAGTGTCTAGCTTTGCTTCAGCAATTCATCTGTCAAGCTATCTTTTCAAAAGAAATGGAAAAATGCTTCTATGTTCCTTTTCCTCAAACTTTGAGAGGTCTTGCACAAATTTAAACTGCTTTCCACTGGGTCCTGGGCTGGAGTCACTACTTCTTTCCTCACCAGAAGTTTCATTGAGGTCAAGGGCGCATTTTTTTTTTAAATTCCAGCTCCCTTTCTTGTCTTTTTTTTCACACTCCTGCCTCTTTTTGAAATTTATAGTTCAAGCTTTTTCATTTTTTTTTCCTGTTCAAGCTGCTTCATCTGCAACTGATTCTAATTCAGCTGAATCATCTGGATTGCTATTTTCTCCTTCCAATTTCAAATGCTGTGCTGTTACCTTAATGTCTGCTTTTCTTAGCTCCTGGTTTTAACTCTAACTCCAGCTTTGCTGTCAATTCCTTTTAGCCTAGCCGTGCTTAAATTTTTCAAATCACCTGATAAATCCACCCTCCCCAGAAAGGTTGTAGCAACTGACAAAGCCATTCCGGTAGTATAAACTTTACTCTAATGTGCAAGAAACCTGGTATATTTTTCCTCCCCCCTTTTTCAATTATGACTCCACTGACAATTGCACGTCATCTGCTTTGGGTTATCCCGTGCAGAGCCAGCAATTATTTGTTACGACCAAGGCGGGAGGAGTGCAATGTCTTTCTCCAGTTCCACTTCTCCACAGGTCACAACATACATTTTAAATGTTTACCAAGTTACCAATAGGGTCAATTATATACTCTTTTAAATTTCAGAATAAAATCCACCAACCAGGTTTCTTTAATAAACAATGATCAATTTATTATAAAACGAGTTATTCTGTAAAGATGCAAAGCATTAACACACAGATTGAAATATGAAAGTTCCCTTTTTAAAATTAGCCACACACACCAACCAGTTAAAAAAAAAATAGTTTTCCCTGCAAAGATCTTTCTACAAAAATAGACCAAAAAACAACACTTTGACCAAATACTTTTTAATTTTTGAAGGAAAAGATATGGAATGATATCAGTCGTCCCTTTTTTATCCTGGCAGCCCAGATACACATTGACGGCTGCCACCGGGAGCTTTATGGACGTCGAAGATTAGTCTGGCAAGCTTTCCAGGAGAAATGCGGCATCGGGTTTCAGCTATCGCACTGGATTCACATGGTTTCTCAGTGAGGTGGACATAGGATGAGCTGGGTGTTTCTCTTAGCAGACTGACTCAAAACAAATTCAAACCGAAACCAACTTTTGAACACCATGTCACTTCTCTGTAAACAACTCCTGTAGTCAGAAGCACCTGCTCTTTACTTAGCTGAAGGCATGTGACTTCCAGTGACTTTTTTTATATTTAAAAAAAAAACATCTAATGGAATCTGTTCAGTTTCAAAAGAATCCATCTCAACAATTCTGAAACACAAGTCCTCAAAAAAAAAAAAAAAAAAAAATTTTTAATAAATGGAAATACTTTCATAAAAACATAGTTTTGAAGGGCAAGTTCGTGGAATGCATTCAAGATTGTCTCATAGAACAATAGAGTGGAACCAACCAGAAAAGAGGTCATTTTAAATGTTGTCTTGTGTAATGAGACAGGATTAATTAGTAACCTCAATAAGGGATGCTGCAGGGAAAAGTGATCATATAATAGAATTTCACATTGAATGTGAGCATGATGTACCCAAGTCGGAAATGAGACCACTAAACTTAAAGCCAATTACATAGGTATGAAGGGTGAGTTGGCTAAAATAGGTTAGGAAATTAGATAAGCAATGAGGAACATCTAAAATATTTCATGTTTCTCAAGGGATCATTTTCAATGAACCTATACTCCAGTTGAGAAATTAACAACTCCATGGGAAAAGTGATCCATCTGTGGTTAACTAAGGAGGTTAAGGTTAGTATTTGTTTCTTGGCAATATTTTAAGCTTAAGACTGAAGATTGGAAGAGTTTTTAAAAACCAGAAAAGAATGACCAAAACTTGCTAAAGGGATAAATAGGGTGAGAGTAAACTAGCAAGTAATATGAAAACAAATTGTAAGGATTTCTACAAATATGTTTTTTTTAAAAAAGCGCAAGATCCCAGATGCTTTGCTAACTATCAATATGTCCTGCCACCCTGTGTTGCTCTATCCCTGCACACACTTTTAGAACTGTGCCATTAAGTCCATATTACCCCATCAGCCCTTCTGCCAAACTGCATCACCTCACGCATCTCATTATGTCTCTGCTGCGGTGGCATAGTGGTAAAGTCACTGGGCTAGTAATCCAGAGTTCAGGGCTAATGCTCTGGGACATGGGTTCAAGTCCCACCATGGCAGATAGTGATATTTGAATTTAATTAATAAATCCGGAATTAAACGCTACTCTAATAGTGACCATGAAACCATTGTCAATTGTTGTAAAAACCCATCTGGTTCACGAATGTCCTTTTTAGGGAGGAAATCTGCTTACCTGGTCTGGCCTACATGTTACTCCAGACCACAGCAATGTGGTTGATTCTTGAATGGCTTGCTGGGCAATTTCCTTTTAGTTCAAGGGCAATTAGGGATGGGCAATAAATGCTGCCCTATCCAGCAATGTCCACATCCCACAAACTAATTAAAAAAAATATTTTTTTTTAATTCCATCTGCCACTTGGGTGACCATTCTGCTCGCCTATCTGTTTCCTGTTGGTCGATTTGATATCGGGCTCACTGTCTGCCACTCCTTCAAGTTCAGTATCATTGGCAAATTTTGAAATGTTATTGTCTTCCAAGATCAAAGTCACGTACTGTATATAAATCAAAAAAGCAGTGGTCTTAGCACCGAATTTTGGAACACCACTGTCTACCATCCTCCAGTCTGAAAAACAGCCATTTACTATTACTATTCTGTTCTTCAAGCCAATTTTTTTCTTGAAGCTGATGCTGACCCTCGTCTATTATGAGCTTGAACTTTGTTAATCGGCCTTTTATGTGGTACTTTGTCTGTCAAACAATTCCTTAAAAATCCAATGCCCACTACATTTCCTTCATCAACCTTCTCCGTTACTTCACCAAAAAATTGAGTTAGATTAGTCCAGCACGATCTGTCTTTTACAAATCCATTCTGGCTCTTCTCAATTAACTCTAACATCTTTAAGTGCCTTTTTTCCCTGATTTTGTCATTTCTAAAATCTTGCCCATAACTGATGTTACACTGACCAGCCTGTAGTTGCTAGGAATGTCCTTGCACCCTTTCTTGAATAAGGGTGTCACATTTGCCACTCTGCAATCTTCTGGCACCTTTCCATCACCCTGCGCCCCCCCCCCCCCCCCCTCCAAAATATGTAGGGAATTTTTATAGCAAGCCCTTCTGCTATCTCCACTCTCTTCCCTTTAGCCTGGGATGTAAGCTATCCAGATTTATTCAGGCACCTTACCCACTCCAAGTAAAGTCAGCCTTTCCAATACCTCTCATTGATTTTTCACCCCATCCATTACCTTTTAGCATCTGCACTTCTACCGATTTGTTGTCAGCATCTCTTCCTTCGTAAACACTGATACAAAGTACTCAAGTATTCCAACCTTGCCCTGCACCTCTAAACATATATCGCCCTCTTTTCCTTATAGGCCCCACACAACTACTTGATACTTGCTTACTCTTTATATGCCGATTAATTTTTGGGTTCTCTTTTGTTGGCTGTGATTCTGTTATATTCTGTCTTTGCCAGTCTTATTTTCCATACTGCATCAAGTTGAAATCCTACAATATATCTTTATCTGCTGTAAATTGTATAATAATAAACATTTGATTTTCATACAAATTTTTAGTTCACTTATCAAACACCTTTTTTAATTTACAACTACAACCACTGAACTGGGAACTTTCCTATGCCTTGTGTTTAATACTTACTGTAATTTAATTTTGTGTGTGGCTTCCCCAGTTCACACTTCAATTCAGCTTTTTTATTTGATATTGTTTCACAGATGCATATTTTGCTCAAGTAAGCAGTACTACCGGAAAATTATTTTGTTTCTGTAACTAAAGGTAGTGTTTTACACCTGACGTTGTCCACTCTCATATTTCAGCAATAGTTTCAAAGTGATGCTTTCTGCCTTTTTAACATCTCCATTAGAAAGTTTTGTGTCCATATCTATAAAGGAAACTAATTATACGTTGCCTGCCAGTGGTAGAGGTATATTTATACTTTTCTGTTATGAGTTTGGACGTAGGAATTTATATTGGGGAAAAGGTGATGACCAAGTGAAGTCTTTAATGACCAGGGCCAAGAGAAAATTGCAACAGTCCAGAAAAGACCTGTAGTGGGATTTGAGAGGGAAAGTAGAGTGGGTTTGGAAGTCAAGAAGCAAGAGGGCTAATTAAAGCACAGATAGATGCTCCGGTTGAAGGGAAGGAAGAGTACAATTAGAGGCCAAGCAGGGAGGGGAAGGCTGAGTTGGGTTGTACCTTGGAGAGGAAGGTACATAGAGACGAGAAGAGTTTGAGGGTCGGAGCAAAAACAATACAATTTAAAGATGCTGGAGCCTAGAGGAAGTGCCAAATTGTGCAACTAGTGAGCACAATACATACAGTAAGTCTGGCAGGGATTTTGGGGGGGAGGGGGGGAATGGAGTGCTGCGCAGAAGGCTAGAGTGAAGGCAAGGGGGCCTGGGAGGTTGCAGGAGAGGCAGAGGGGATGATAGAGGAAATGTGGGAGTTAGGACAAGGGTTTTTTTGGATTTGAGCCTCATTCCAATGACTTGAGCACATTATCTAGGCTGATATTTCAATGGAGAGTACTCCAATCAGATGTATGGGGTCTAGGTGGCTGAAATCGCAGTCACCAGTAGTAAGATAGAGAGTTGTTGGCATATTACTGATGGGGCTAGGAACCAAGGTCATGGAAAAAGGGTTTGAGCACAAGAATGAGAACTTGAGGCATTGGTGAATGGACCAATGGAGATCGCCAAGATCAGGTGTGATAATTGAGCTGACTTGGTGTGGGATAGAATATGGAAGCAAAGCTTTGGACCAACTGAAATTTCTGGAGTATGGAGGTCAGAGTTGGAGTAATTTGATTTCTGGAGGTGACAAAAGAATGTCTGAGGTTTTCAAAAGCTGTTGGCTGAGCTCTGTATAGAGCCAAGCTATATTAGATATGGATCAGGTAATTTTTGTGATAGTGGATATAGAGTTGGAATCTCATTTTGGGGTTGAGTGGGGTGTTGAGGTTGTAAATACTCTGCTTTAGCCTGTGGGATTGGCCAGGGAGGAGGCCAAGCTTCTGGAAAAGAATTTTGAGGCGCACAGCCTCCAGGGTGGTGGTGTCTGGATTACGCCCAATGCTACACCCCGGACAAGTAGAGTGTAGTATTGCCAATGCATGGCTGGGAGGATCGTGTAGAAAGGTAGGATGGTTTAAGATACTCTGTTTTGGGCCAGGGAAGGCTGTACAGGACTTTCAGAAGGATAGGTAAATTTTGAAAAGGTGGGGTGGTGTGCATAACAATATTGATAAGGCACAATTCTTGAAGTAGAAAGAAGGGATTTCAGTAAATGTGAACCGGCAGTAGATTCACTGAGCACTTGCCTTCCGGAAGAGCAGCAGAGAGGAGCCGACCTGCGGGAAGACCACTGAGCGAGGAGCAGATAAATAGAGCCTGAGGATCGCGGTCTAGAGTACTTGCCTTCCGGGAGAGGAGTCCAGGTGTGCAGGAGTTTGAAAACCAAGAACAGTGAAATCACAGGAAAGCTGCAAGGTGATTGGTGAGTAACTGCAGTTAGTGAATAACCTCTAAAATAGCTGGGTTAGTACACTACTGTTAGGGTGTGTATGTAAATAGCTTAATAAGGAACAAGTGAGTAGCTTTTTTTGAGTAAGGTTCATTTTAACTCTTAAATCCTACAAAAAAATCATCAATACAGTTATCAGTACTATTAAGGTTTTATTAATTGTAGTATTGGTAAGGTTTTTTTTTTTAGCAGTAGCAAAGGGTCAACTAATAACTGAAGGAATGGCAGGGTTGCTTCAACCTCGAGAGTGCACCTTCTGTGCTATGTGGGAGCTCCAGGATGCTGTCCGTATCCTGGAGAACCATTTGTGTAAGAAGTGTCGTCAATCGAAGCCGCTTGATCTTTGGGTTTTGGAACTTGAGCAGCAGCTGGCAACACTGCAGTGCATTCGTGAGGATGAGAGCTACATGAATAGCACATTTTATAGATGTGGTCACCTCACAGCTTAAGAGTATGCAGGGAGAGGGGGAATAGGTGACTGGCAGGTAGTGCAGGAGACCCGAGTGCACCTCACTCCAACAGGTATTCAGCTGTGAATACTGAGGAAAGTGATGCTGCACCTGGGGAGTGCAGCCAGAGCCAAGTCCATGGCACCATGGGTGGCTCAGCTGCACAGCGGGGTACAGGGAAGACTGGAAGAGCCATAGTGATAGGTGACTCAATAATCAAGGGAACAGACAGGAGTTTCTGTGGCCGCAGACATGAATCCAGGATTGTGTGTTGTCTCGCTGGTACCTGGGTCAAGGGTGCCACTGAGTGGCTGCAAAGCATCCTGAAGGTGGTCAGTGGGAGGGTGAACAGACAGCAGTTCTGGTCCACATTGGAACCAACGACCTTGATAGAAAGAGGGATGTGGTCTTGCAGTCAGAATTTAGGGAGCAAGCTAAGAAATTGGCAAGCAGGACCTCAAAAATAGAAATCTCCAGATTACTCCCAGAGCCACGTGCAAATGAGTATAGAAATAGAAGGATTCTTCTTCTTTGGCCTCCTTATCTTGAGAGACAATGGGTAAGCGCCTGGAGGTGGTCAGTAGTTTGTGCAGCAGCGCCTGGAGTGGCTATAAAGGCCAATTCTAGAGTGATAGACTCTTCCACAGGTGCTACAGATAAAATTGGTTGTCGGGGCTGATACACAGTTGGTTCTCTCCTTGTGCTTCTGTCTTTTTTCCTGCCAACTGCTAAGTCTCTTCGACTCGCCACTCTTTAGCCCCGCCTTTATGGTTGCCTGCCAGCTCTGGCGATCGCTAGCAACTGACTCCCACGACTTGTGATCAGTGTCACAGGACTTCATGTTGCGTTTGCAATCGTCTTTAAAGCGGAGCCACGGACGGCCGGTGGGTCTGGTACCAGTGACGAGCTCGCAGTACAATGTGTCCTTGGGGATCCTGCCATCTTCCATGCGGCTCACATGGCCAAGCCATCTCTGGCGCCGCTGGCTTAGTAGGGTGTATATGCTGGGGATGTTGGCTGCCTCGAGGACTTGTGTTAGTACGGTCCTGCCACCTGATGCCAAGGATTTTCCGGAGGCAGCGAAGATGGAATGAATTGAGACGTCGCTCTTGGCTGACGTACGTTGTCCAGGCCTCGCTGCCGTAGAGCAGGGTACTGAGGACACAAACTTGATACATTTGGACTTTTGTGTTCCGTGTCAGTGCGCCATGTTCCCACACTCTCTTGGCTAGTCTGGACATAGCAGAGGCAGCCTTTCCCATGCGCTTGTTTAATTCTGCATCGAGAGACAGGTTGCTGGTGATAGTTAAGCCTAGGTAGTTGAACTCTTGAACTACTTCGAGAGCGTGGTCGCCGATATTGATAGATGGGGCATTTCTGACGTCCTGTCCCATGATGTTCGTTTTCTTGAGGCTGATGGTTAGGCCAAATTCATTGCAGGCAGCCGCAAACCTGTCGATGAGTCTCTGCAGACACTCTTCAGTGTGAGATGTTAATACAGCATCGTCAGCAAAGAGGAGTTCCCTGATGAGGACTTTCCGTACTTTGGTCTTAGGTTGTTCAACCTTGCCCGTCTAAAAGCTACCACCTGATCCTGTATGGAGGAAAATTCCTTCTTCTGAGGACTTAAATGCATGTGAGAGCAGCAAGGAGCAGAAGATCCCAAACAGTGTAGGTGCAATAACACAGCCCTGTTTCGCGCTGCTCAGGATTGGAAAGGGGTCTGATGAGGTGCCGCTATGCTGAATTGTGCCTTTCATATTGTCATGGAATGAGGTGATGATACTTAGTAGCTTTGGTGGGCATCCAATCTTTTCTAGTAGTCTGAAGAGACCACTTCTGACGAGATCAAAGACTTTGGTGAGATGAATGAAAGCATCATAGAGGGGCATCTGTTCATAGCATTTCTCCTGTAGCTTGCTAAGGGAGAACAGCATGTCAATGGTGGATCTCTCTGCTCGAAAGCCACACTCTGCCTCAGGATAGACACGCTCAGCTAGCTTCTGGAGCCTGTTTAAAGCGATACGAGCGAAGACTTTCCCCACTATGCTAAGCGGGGAGATTCCACGGTAGTTGTTGCAGTCACCGCGGTCACCCTTGTTCTTATAGCGGGTGATGATATTGGCATCGCGCATGTCCTGTGGTACTGCTCCCTCATCCCAGCACAGGCAAAGCAGTTCATGGAGTGCTGTGAGTATAGCAGGCTTGGCACTCTTGATTATTTCAGGGGTAATGCCATCCTTCCCAGGGGCTTTTCCGCTGGCTAGAGGATCAATGGCATCACTGAGTTCCGATTTTGTTGGCTCTACGTCCAGTTCATCCATGACTGGCAGAGACAGGGTTGCCTCAGACTCCGAGGACATTGGGACCGGCTCTGGGGGAGATGGGACTTGAACAGGCCGGACAAGTTGCACCTGAATAGAGCAGGGAGTGAGTTCCTTGAGGGACGTTTTGCTAGTGCTGTTGGGGAGGGTTTAAACTAGTTTGGCAGGGGGATGGGGACCTGAGATAGACTCAGCTGGGACAAAATCAGAAATTTAAAATGGAAGGTGGAAAATTAATGGATGAGTGTGGAAGACCGAGGAAATGAGGGTTAGAAAATAGAGTTTGGCAGTGCTCAAGGGTATCTATTTCAATGCAAAGCGTATAGCAAATAAAGTAGATGAGCTGAGGGCACAGATAGACATGTGGCAGTATGATATAGCTATTACAGAAACCAAGTTTAAGGAGGGACAGGGATGGCAGCATTCTTGGTTTCAAGGTTTTCAGACGTGATGGGGAGGGGGAGTGGCAATTTTGGTCACAGAAACTATTACAGCTGTGAGGAGGGATGATATGTTGGAAGGTTCATCAAATGAGGCCATATGGATTGAGCTAAGGAACAAAAAAGGGGCAGTCACACTGCTGGGAGTGTACTATAGACCCCCAAACAGTCAGAGGGCGATAGAGCAGGTATGTAGGCAAATCTCAAGTGCAAGAACATTAGGGCAGTAATATTGGGGTAGTTAAAATCCCCTACTATTAACTGGGATAGTTTTAGTGTGAAAGGAATTGAGGGAGCAGATTTCTTGAGGTGCATTCAAGAGAACTCTTTTTTTTTTTTTTGCCTAGTGTGTAGGGAGTCCAACAAGAGCGGGCGCAGTTTTAGACTTTATTTTAGGAAATGAAGATGGGCAGGCGGAAGGCGTGGCTGTGGGAGAGCATTTTGGTGGTAGTGATCATAATTCAGTCAGTTTTAACATAATTATGGAAAAGGAGAGATGGAACAGGAGTTCTCAATTGGGGTTAGGCCAATATTACTAAACTGAGGAGTGATTTAGCAAAAGTGGATTGGAAACAGCTACCTGAAGGTAAATCTGTCAGAACAGAGTGGGAGGTATTCAAAGGGGAGATTCAAGAGGTTCAGGGTAAACATGTTCCCACAGAGAAAAAGGGTGAGGTGGCCTAATCTAGAGCCCCATGGATGTCAAGGAGCCTACAGGGTAAGATCAGGCAGAAAAGAAAAGCTCATGTCTGACACGGAGAGCTTGATACTATGGAAAGCTGAGAGGAGCATAGAAAGTGGAGGGTTGAAATCCAAAAGGAAATTGGGAAAGCAAAGAGGACATGAAAGATTTTACTTCAAGGAGAATGCAAAGATGTTTTATCAATACATTTAAGAGGATAACTAAAGAGAGAGTAGGGCCCATAAAAGAACAAAAAGGTAGCCTATGTGGAGCGGAAGATACTGGTATGGTTCATAATGGATACTTTGCGTCCGTCTTCACAAAAGAGAGGGATGATGCAGATATTGTGGTTAAGGAGGAAGAGTATGAAGTATTGGATGTGATAAACATAGGGAGAGAAGAAGTATTAATGGGATTAGCATTTTTGTAAGTTGATAAATCACCAGGGCCATGTATCCTAGGCTGCTTAAAAGAAGCAAGAGAGGAAATGAAGCATCTGACCACCATTTTCCAGTCCTCAATACAGGTGTGATGCCAGAGGATTGGAAAATTGCTAACATTATGCCTCTGTTCAAAAAGGGAGCGAAGGATAGACTGAATAAATACAGGCCAGTCGGTCTAACCTCAGTAGTGGGCAAATTATTAGAATTTATTCTGAGACAGGATAAACTGTCACTTAGAAAGGCACAGGTTAATCAAGGATAGTCAGTATGGATTTGTTAAGGGAAGATCTTGTTTGACCAACTTGATTGAATTTTTTGAAGAAGTAATGAGGAAGATTGAGGTTGTGGTTTACATGGATTTTAGCAAGGTTTTTGACCAGGTCCCACATGGCAGACTGGTTTTCAAAAAAAAATCCCATGGGATCCAAGGAGATGCAGCACAGTGGATACAAAATTGGCTCAGTGGCAGGAAACAAAGGATAATTGACATAAAAACAAGAAATGCTGGAAATACTTAGGACTGGCAGCATCTGTGGAGAAATGCAGTTTACGTTTCAGGTCAATGGCCCTTCAGAACTGGCAAATGTTAAAAAATGTAACCGGTTTTAAGCAAATAAAGCAGGGGTGGGGCAAGAGGTAACAAAAGGCAAGGTGTTGATGGGACAAAGGATCACAGAAATTGTTGGCGGGTATTTTAGCGACTGGAGGGCTGTTTCCAGTGGTGTTCCACAGGGCTCAGTACTGGGTCCCCTGCTTTTTGTGGCATATATTAATGATTTGGATGTAAATGTGGGGGGCATGATCAAAAGGTTTGCAGCTGCCAGATTGTGGTGGATAGTGAGAATAGCTGTAGGCTGCAAGAAGATGTTGATGGTCTGGTCAGGTGAACAGAAAAGTGGCAAATGGAATTCAACTTGGAGAAGTACGAAGTGATGAATTTAGGGAAGACAAACATGGCAAAGGAATAAACGATTAATGGGAAAATACTGAAGTGTAGAGGACGTAAGGGACCTTGGAGTGAATGTCCACAGATCCCTGAAGGTAGCAGGATGGGTCAATAAGGTGGTTAAGAAGACATATGGAATCCTTTCCTTTATTAGTGGAGGTATACAATACAAGAGCAGGGAGGTTATGCTGGAACTGTACAACTCATTGGTTAGGCCACAGCTTGAGTACTGTGTGCAGTTCTGGTCATCTCATTACAGAAAAGATGTAATTGCACTAGAGCAGGTACAGAGGAGATTTACGAGGATGTTGCCGGGATTGGAAAAATGCAGCTGAAGAAAGACTCGGGTGGTTCTCCTTGGAACATAGGCTGAGGGGAGATCTGATTGAAATGTACAAAATGCTGAGATGCCTGGCTAGAGTGGAGGTGAAGGGTCTATTCACCTTAGCAGAGAAGTCAGTGACACAGGGGAATAGATTTAAAGTGATTGGTAGAAAAGTTAGAGGGGAGATGAGGGGAAAAACTTTTTCACCCAGAGGGTGGTGATGGTCTGGAACTCACTGCTTGAAAAGGGTAGTTGAGGCAAAGACCCTCAACTCATTCAAAAGGAGTCTGGATATGCACCTCAAGTGCTGTAAGCTGCAGGGCTACGGACCAGAGGGTGGAGTTAGAATAGGTGGATTGTTTTTCGACTGGCACTGACACGATGAGCCGAGTGGCCTCTTTCTGTGCCTTAAACTTGCTATGATTGAGTAGAATTAAGGAACAAAAAGGAGAAAAGACTGTGATCAGAGCTGCCTGCTGACCTCTTCAACATAGTGATGTTGGAGGATGTAGAAATGCGGAGATTGTGGCAGCAAAACAAAAGTGGTTATAATTTGAGAATTTTCTCAAATTGGGTGGTGTTGTGGAGTTGGAAATAGATGATCACAGTGATGGCGTGGCTATATGGTTGAAAGTTCAACTTGGGGTCGCATATGACACTGCTGTTGCGAAGAGTCTGATAGTTGCCAGGAGTTGGTGGCGAGGGGATGGAGTTTGTGGGGGGGAGGGGGGGAAATTGAAGACAATGACTTCAGTTGGAGGAAATTTCTGCTCATCCAGTACTGGATGTTGGGCAAGCAGTCTGATAATTTAGCAACAGTGGATGAGTTGAGAGAGGTGATGTCGGGTACATGTGGAAACTAAAAGCAAAATACTGCAGATGCCAGAAATCAAATAAAAACAAGAAGTGCTAGAAATACTCAGCAGGTCTGGCAGCATCTGTGGAGAGAGAAGCATAGTTAATGTTTCAGATCCGTGACCCTTCTTCAGAACTGTGGAAACTGATGTGTTTTTGGATGATGTCACTGAGGGGCAGCATGTAGATGAGAAATAGGAGAGGGCTCAAGATGGATCCTTGGACACCAGAGCTAATGATGCAGGAATGGGAAGAGAAGCTTTTGGCGATTCTCTGCCTGCAATTAGATAAGAATGAAACCAGGCAAGTGAGTCCCAACCAGCTGGAAGACTGTGATGAGGAGGATGATGGTGTATCTCAATACAAAATCAGTACCCTGAAAGGCAAAGGCTATACTTGTGTCGTTAAGCAGCCATGAGACAGTACCAAGCTAAAAGAAAAGGCTTGCACAGGGATAAGGGAAAGTGTAAATCCAGCTGACTGGCAGTGCTGTGAAAATCGACAGATAAGCAATTGATGCAAAAAGGAAATATATTTTTTTAAAAACTTGATACTTATGAAAATGTTTGGTAGTTCTAATAACTAAATTGAGAGAGTAATAAAGTGATATGCTAGCCTCTTAAAAATGGGTACATGTGAGACTATTGGCTACATTAATGACAGACTTGTTAAATTAGTACTTCTGTATCTGTTTTCATACTGGATTAATAGGACACAATATCAAGGTATGAAGTCAAGGGAAGAACTTGAATTTAGAGATCTTTATTTTAAAGAAAAAGGTGCTGGAGAAAATAATAGGACAAATCTCAAGGACCTGATTTCCACCCAAGGTACTTGAAATAAATAGGTAAGGAAACTGCAGATCTATTAACCATAATTTTCCATAACACTCTAGATTCCGAAGTTGTACCTCTGGCTTGGAAATGAAAAGTGGTTACAAAGTGCTTTGGGATGTCCTAAGCTCAATGAAAGTTGCTATGTAAATGCAAGTTTACTTTAATTCCCTCCATTCTCTTGCTTGGTTCTGTAATCATTCTAATAGTATTGCAGTCTTGTTTAGTCAGTTGCAGAGAAAGCTCAGCTTCTGTTCTTGTACTGAGTCCCGTCTACAACCATGAAGACAAATTACTCGAGAGGTCTTCATTTCTAAGTGTATCTCTAATGCCTCAAAAGACCTGGATAATGCTGTCTTGGGCTGATGTGTGCTGCAAATGTTACTTACTACTTGAGTACCAGACAATGACCATCTCCAATAAGAGAATCTAAAATCTCCCTTGACAATTCAATGGTGTTACCATCACTGAATCCCCCCACTATCAACATTCTGGGGGTTGCCATTGACCAGAAACTTAGCTGGACTAGCCATGTAAATCCTGTGGTTACAAGAGCAGGTCACAGGTTGGGAATTGTGAGTAACTCACCTCCTGACTTGCCAAAACCTGTTTGCCACACAAGTCAGGAGTGTGATGACACTTAAATAAAAGCAAAATACTGCGGATGCTGGAAATCTGAAATAAAAGCAAGAAATGCTGGAACCGCTCAGCAGGTCTGGCAGCATCTGTGAAAAGAGAAGCAGAGTTACCGTTTCGGGTCAGTGACACTTCTTCGGAACTGACAAATATTAGAAAAGTCACACGTTATAAGCAAGTGAGGTGGGGGTGGGGCAAGAGATAACAAAGGAGAAGGTGTAGATTGGACCAGGCCACATAGCTGACCAAAAGGTCATGGAGCAAAGGCAAACAATATGTTAATAGTGTGTTGAAAAACAAAGCATTAGTACAGATTAGGTGTTAACGGACTGAATATTGAACAGCAGCAAGTGCAAACCTGAAAAAAAACAGTGGGTAAGCAAACTGAATAAACTAAGATGAAATGAAATAAATGCAAAAAAGAAAATTGTAAAAAAAGAAAAAATAACTAAAAATGAAAGTAAAATGGGGGGCTGTCATGCTCTGAAATTATTGAACTCAATGTTCAGTCCGACAGGCTGCAGTGTGCCTAATCGGTAGATGAGATGCTGTTCCTCGAGCTTGCGTTGATGTTCTCTGGAACACTGCAGCAAGCCCAGGACGGAGATGTGAGCAGGGGGAGTGTTGAAATGGCAAGCAACCGGAAGCTCGGGATCCTGCTTGCGGACTGAGCAGAGATTTTCCGCAAAGCGGTCACCCAGTCTGCCCTTGGTCTCCCCAGTGTAGAGGAGACCACATTGTGAGCAGCGAATACGGTATACTACATTGAAAGAAGTACAAGTAAATCGTTGCTTCACCTGAAAGGAGTGTTTGGGGCCTGGGATAGTGGTATTACACCTCCTGCGATTGCAGGGGAAGGTGCTATAGGACGGGGACGAGGTGGTGTGGGTAAAGGAGGAATGGACCAGGGTGTTGTGGAGGGAATGATCCCTTCGGAATGCTGACTGGAAGGGAGGGGAAGATGCGACTGGTAGTGGCATCATGTTGGAGGTGGCGGAGGATGATCCTTTGGATATGGAGGCTGATGGGATAGAAAGTGAGGACAAGGGGAACCCTGTCACGGTTCTGGGAGGGAGGGGAAGGGGTGATGGTAGAGGTGCGGGAAATGGGCCGGACACGGTTGAGGGCCCTGTCAACCACAGTGGGGGGGAAATCCTCGGTTGAGGAAACAGGAGGTCATATCAGAAGCACCATCATGGAAGGTAGCATCAGAGCAGATGCGTCAGACGGAGAAGCTGGGAGAATGGAATGGAGTCCTTACAGGAGGTAGGGTGTGAAGAAGTGTAGTCGAGGTAGCTGTGGGAGTCGGTGGACTTATTTTGGATATTAGTAGACAACCTATCCCCAGAGATGGAGACAGAGAAGTCGAGGAAGGGAAGTGTCAGAGATGGACCATGTAAAGGTGAGAGAAGGGTGGAAATTGGAAGTTTTCCAGTTCGGGGTGGGACCAGAAAACTGCACCGATACAGTCATCAATGTGCCAGAAAAAGAGTTGGGGAGGGGGCCTGAGTAGGACTGGAACAAAGAATGCTCGACATATCCCACAAAAAGACCGGCATAACTAGGACCCATGCGGGTACCCATAGCGACACCTTTTACTTGAAGGAAGTGAGTGGAGTTGAAGGAGAAGTTGTTCAATGTGAGAACAAGTTCAGCCAGGCGGAGGATGGTGGTGGTGGATGGGGACTGGTTGGGCCTCTTATCAAGGAAGAAGCGGCGAGCCCTCAAACCATCCTGGTGGGGGATGGAGGTGTAGAGCGATTGGACGTCCATAGTGAAGAACAGGCGGTTGGGACCAGGAAACTGGAAATTGTCAAAATGACGTAGGGCGTCAGAAGAATCACGGATGTAGGTGGGAAGAGACTGGACCAGTGGAGAAAAGATAGAGTCTAGATAGAAAGAAATAAGTTCAGTGGGGCAGGAGCAGGCTGACACAATGGGTCTGCCGGGACAGTCCCGTTTATGGATTTTGGGAAGGAGGTAGAAGCGGGTTGTCTGGGGTTGCGGGACTATGGGGTTGGAAGGTGTAGAGGGAAGATCTCCAGAGGAGATGAGGTCAGTGACAGTCCTTTGGACGGTGGCTTGATGTTCGGTGGTGGGGTCATGGTCCAGAGGGAGGTAAGAAGAAGTGTCCGTGCGTTGGCGTTGAGCTTCTGCAAGGTAGAGGTCGGTACGCCATACGACAACAGCACTACCCTTGTCTGCAGATTTGATGACCATGTCGGGGTTAGACCTGAGAGAACGGAGTGCCTCAAGTTCAGAGGGGGACAGGTTAGAGTGAGTGAGGGGGGCAGAGAAATTGAGATGACCAATGTCTCGCCAATAGTTTTCAATGAAGAGATCAAGAGCGGGTAAGAGGCCACGGGGAGGGGTCCAGGTAGAGTGAGAATGCTGGAGGTGGGTGAATGGGTCTGCTGGTCGGGGGGAGGACTCCTGGTCAAAGAAGTGAGCCCGGAGGCGGAGGCGACGGAAGAAGAGCTCAACGTCATGCCGAGCGCGAAATTCATTGAGGTGGGGGCGTAAAGGGATAAAACTGAGACCTTTGCTGAGTACAGAATGTTCAGCATCAGAGAGGGGGAGGTCAGAGGGTATAGTGAATACACGGCAAAGGGTCAGATCAGAAGGGGTGGGGTCAGAGGGAAGTGAAGCGGAAGGAGGATCTGGAGGGGCATTAGTCCCCATCAGCTGCTGGAGCTTGCGTTCCTTAATACCTGAAAGGAAGAAAAAACGTTTTTTGTTAATGCGTCGGATGAGACGAAAGATGAAATGAAACTGCGGAGTAGAACAGCTTTGAGATAAGGTGAGGCGGTGCTGCTGGAGAGAGAGGTCCAGTGTGTGCATGTGGCGGCGCATAGCACTGAGTGTGGATCTCAGGATGCGGCGCAAGTAGCAGTCCGAGGAACGTTGTGTTTCTCGGAGATACCTGTGATCCTGGGTGGATTCAAAGCATGATGGGTGAAACTGTAGTTGGAATCCACATGGAATAAGTCAGAGCCGGAGACAGTCACTGAGGAAGGAGATGTGGCTGTGAAAACGGGTTTTGGTAGACACCTTATCAAACACCAGGAGGGAAATAGAAAGCAATGAAGGTCAACAAGGTAAAAAAGACAAATGAAAATCCCATTGGAGAGAAGAGCAGAACCTCTTCAAGGTAGGCATTCCTGGAAGAGAAGTAGCAGTGAATTAAACACTAAAATAAAGCAAAATACTGCGGATGCTGGAAATCTGAAATAAAAACAAGACATGCTGGAACCACTCGGCAGGTCTGGCAGCATCTGTGAAAAGAGAATGTGATGACACTTGCCTGGATGCGTCCAGGTGCAACAACACTCAAGCCCGCGCCATCAAGAATAAAGCAACCTACTTGATTGCCCCATCCATCACCTTAGACATTGACGCCCTCCACCTCCGGTGCACAGTGGCATCAGTGTGTAGCATCTACAAGATGCACTGCAGCAACTTGCCAAGCCTCCTTTGGCAGCACCTTCCAAACCCGCAACCTCGGGCAGTAAATGCATGGGAACACCTCCACCTGCAAATTCTCCAAGCCACACACCATTCTGATTTGGAACTGATATCACCGTTCCTTCACTGTCACTGGGTCAAAGTGCTGGAACTTTGTTCCTAACTACTGTGGGTGTACCAACCTCACATGGACTGCAGCGGTTCAAGAAGGTGGTTCATCACCTCAAGGGTAATTAGGGATGGGCAATGAATGCTGGCCTTGCCAGTGACGCTCACATCTTATAAATGATTAGTAATAAAAATGTGGCTAGAAAATTGGACTTTTGTAAGATTATGGCTAGCGTAGTACTGAATTTTGTGCTTGCAGTAGGAACACAAGAAGTTGCAGATGAACCTCAATTGGTTCAAGGAGCCCTTGTGGAATTCCAGTTACAAAGCTTCACGTGCAGCTTTTCTTGCCTATGGTATACCAAGTTGTTGTATGGAACTTGAGGGGAGTGTCAGTATGAAATCACCTTTTGTATGTAGAAGGTCGCTGTACTGCTAAGTTTGTTGTACTCCAAATCTTTATTCTCCTAGTAGCTATGCAGGCCAAACTGGTGTAATGCATGTCCTCTGTACAGTTTCTGACTGCACTTTGTTATGGAACCTAGCGTGCAAAGAAAAACATTTGGAAATGGGATATTGCTTCTAGGGACAAATCAGCATAACTATTCAAATTTGCCATATTCAACATGGCGATTCTGACTGGCTTTTAATAGTGCTAAACTATTGAAATGGAACACATCCACAAGTTATTCTTGTATATCCCTCGTTAATGAATCAAAATGGGTTTGTTAGTATGAGCTGGGCCATTTATTTCATTAAATGAAATTTAAATGCAGAGAAGTGTGAGGCGATGCATTTTGAAAAGAAAAATAAGGCAATATAAATTAAATTTTAGAGTGTACAGGAATAGAGACCTGGGGCTGTATGTACACAGATCTTTGAAGGTAGCAGGACAAGCTGATGCTGTTTTCTGAAATGTATTCTGGGTCTATGGCTCTCTATTTTGAGGCAGAGTGCAAAAGCAAAATAGTTATGCTAAACTTTTTTTATAAATAACCTGGTTAGGCTCCAGTTGAGTGTCCAATTCTATACACCACACCTTTAGAAAGGATGCCAGGGCTTTGGAGATTTGCTAGAATGGTACCAGGGGTGAGTGACTTCAATTATATGGAGAGACTAGAGAAGCTGGGATTGTTCTCCTTGGAGCAAAGTTTACTAGGTATTCAAAATTGAGGGATTTTGATGGAGTATGCCAAATGGTCGTCTTTTTGTTCTGTGTGAATGTATGTTGGGTGGTAATAGTGTGCGTGAGAGAATCCTTGTTTATAAGGACAGAACTGTCATCTACAATCTGCACAATTTTGCTTTTCTGGGTAATTCATTTTGTTATCAACAGTGGTGAGCAATGTCGGAAGAACCACCTCCTCCGTACCCTGGGGGACCTTCTGCTCCATTACTTGAGAAAGCAGGACAACCACCATCAACAGGTAGCAACAACATTTTTACTGAAATATTTCATGGAAAGCTTGGTGAACTTGATACTTGAGCAGATCTCTCTGCATGCCAAATACCATATCTTGAAAACATGTTAAAGAATCAAGACTTTTAATTAAAAAAGAAATTGCTTTGTGATCTGAATTATTAATGTTATCAACAGTCCTTAATTTGTTTACAATATTTTTGTCAGTACAGAAATCAGAATGCTAATATGTGTAGGTTAGAATTATACATTTCAAATGTGCTATAAACTTTGTTATGGAAGGTTACTATACCTTGCAAACCTATGTACAGTTTTATTTATGTTGTAATTTTTAAGTAGTACTGAATAACCCATCTAGTATAATTTTTAATTTTAGTCTTGCTCCTACTGTACTGTTCCTGCTTGCCATATTTGTACCCTAACATGTTTGGTTCAGTGTAAAACAGTAGCAAATCAGAAGTGACAGAGGCAAAGTAAGAATTAAAAGCAAAGAAAATTGCTGGAAATCTGCCAATGAGAAACCTTTAGACATACCAAAGTCATCAATCCTGAATGATCAATATTTTTTCCCTGAAAATTGTAATGTGATTCAGTTGATGTACTCAAAAATAAATTTTGTCCTTTTTAAAAAAAAAAATAGTTAATCAGTAAATAAAAACTCGTACCAATTGAGATTTTAGACAAAAGGATCAAAAATATTTCACTATTTTTTGTGACTTTTTAAACACCTTTTTAATTTTCAAGAATTCCACCCAAGTCAGTGACCATTAGCTGAATGTAGATTCTGCAGTTTGAATGTGTATAACAGCATCAGTAGCATTTATGGAGGTGGATAGGTGGGTGGAGAGGTTGCTGTTTGGTTTCAAGGCATATACCACAAGCTTACCACCACCTCAAGGCAAGAATCAACTCTCCAGGTTATGGGCAATTGGGATCCACCCAAAAATGCAACATCCAAAATAATCTAGGCTGGGTGTTTTATTGATTTTTGTTATTAAGTATAAGGTGTGGGACAGAGACAGTTAGGGAATAATTAGACCTCCCAACAAGATTTCTCCTTGACAAACAAATATTTCCTTAAGTTCATAGTTTACACTATTTGTATCAGTTGTACTTTTGTTGCAATGTAGAAAATATTTTTCCCTGTCTCTTTTTAGTGTATATGCCACCTACTACCACTCAATCTCAAGGATATTCTGTCCCACCAGATGGTGGGCCACCTCCTTATGAGCCAATGGCACAACCAGGATTTGTACCTCTTCACAC
Organism: Heterodontus francisci; assembly: GCF_036365525.1. NCBI lineage: Eukaryota > Metazoa > Chordata > Chondrichthyes > Heterodontiformes > Heterodontidae > Heterodontus > Heterodontus francisci. Next base: position 16,558,829 of record NC_090394.1, read on the forward strand.
GCCAGCAGAAGGTGGTATGTCCATGCCACCACATGGTAATTAAACTTTTAAAACTTTGGTGTGATTGCTGAATTTGTTGATATAACTGATAATACCCATTAAAGACGTCTGCAAACGCGACATGAAGTCCTGTGACATTGATCACAAGTCGTGGGAGTAAGTTGCTAGCGATCGCCAGAGCTGGCGGGCAACCATAAAGGCGGGGCTAAAGCATGGCGAGTCGAAGAGACTTAGCAGTTGGCAGGAAAAAAGACAGAAGCGCAAGGGGAGAGCCAACTGTGTAACAGCCCCGACAACCAATTTTATCTGCAGCACCTGTGGAAGAGTCTATCATTTTAGAATTGGCCTCTCCAAGCGCTGCTGCACAAACCACTGACCACCTCCAGGTGCTTACCCATTGTCTCTCGAGACAAGGAAGCCAAAGAAGACGACACATTATAAATGTGAAATAATACTGGCATTGTGAAGTGGAGTCATTTGCAGTTAATGTAAGGTTCAGATTTTCTCTTTATTTAGCTCTTTGTCAGAAATATTCCTGCTTTATTTGAATCCAACCGTGTGTTAATAAGAAATAGTATCAAAGAGGAGCAGAATACTGCAGATGCTGGAAATACGCAGGTCTGAAAGCATCTGTGGGGAGAGAAACCGTTAACGTTTCCGATCAGTAACTCTTCGACTTACTGACCTGAAGTATTGACTCTGTTTCTCCACAGATGCTGCCAGACATCCCATACTCAGTATTTCCTATATATTTTATTTTTCTGGCACTCCAACCTCCTCGCTCGTTCTATATGGAGCAGGCATCCAATGTATTTCAGCGAATCAGGATGACTGCAATCACATTGTTGACCGCATATAACTCTTGCGCTTTCCTTCAAGCACCGGGCAAGGCATTGAGTTGTTTGGCTGCAGTGTTTGGGTTAGAATTCTGTCCCAACTGATGGGATGACAGCTGTAGAGTTCCTACATAAAATGAATACAGCACAATTTCAACCTAGTTCCATATAGTCATAAATCCATAGTACTGAGTTGCTCCTGATTTCAGGCCAGATTGATACTATGTGCAATTTCACTCTCAGATTGGCTGATACAAAATCATAGGATAGTACAGCACAGAAGGAGGCCATTCATTCCAGAGTCTGTAACAGTTCTTTGGAAGAGTGATCCAGTTAATCCCACTCCCCTGCTCTTTCCCCATATCCCATCCCAATTCCATTTTGAAGGATACTGTTGAATCTGCATCCACCATTCTATGGGGCAGTGCATTTGAAACCCTAGCTGCATGTTGCTTAATAGAGCTTTTCCTCTTTTTTTTTTTGCCAGTTATAAATCAGTGCCCCCAGTAACCAGCCATTCAGCCATCAAAAACAGTTTCTCTGTTTTGTCTACCTGAGCCATTCATTGTTTTAAACACCTCTATCAAATCTCCTCTTCGCCTTTTCTGCTCGAAGGAGGGAAAATCCCAGCTTCTCTAGCCTATCCATGAAACTATAATTCCTCAGCCCTGGAACTGTTCTAGTAAATCTCTTCTGTATTCTCTCCTCAAACGTCACTTTCCCGAAGTGTGGTGTCCAAAGTAATGAGAAAAATTTAGGTGAAATTACTGTTGAAAATTTTCCTGCCATTCCATGACATAAGCATCATCTGGCTTCTACGATGAACCCACCAACTACCATGTGGTCACATTACTGGCAGCACTGCTGTCACAAAGCAACCTTTCTTCATGGTACCATTTTTTACTGAACAAACAGGGATGAGAAATTTCCACCAAATGGTAGATTTCTGACATTGGAGTTTTGGAAATCCACCATTGGCTTCTCTCTCTCCAACCTTTAAAAGACCAGCTTTTAAAACACAAATTGGAACTGTCAGTTCACTGAAGGAAGGTTAGATTTGTGGTGGAATGAAATACACAAGAGGGGCAACACTCTCTGAAGACTTGGAACCAGCTCAAAGCAAATACATGGACCTAATTTCTTTCAGCACCATGGTTAATATCATTGACTCAGTGTCTACCCAGATGAATGTTAGCACATACAGTGCCATCCAAACTGTGAAATATGCACTGGGAACAGAGGAGTTTGGAGTACTTTGCAAGAAGACACAAGACTAGTGATGTCAGTGGCAAGCTGGTGAAGTGTATGCAAGAGGCCCACAAGTTGTATGCTGAGGAGAAACCAGCAGGGGAGGAAACGGCTAGAAATCGCACACCAGAAACAGATCACAAAACTCTCTGCCAAAGCAGTCATGATGGTTGCTGCTGAGAAAGCTAGAAAGCCCCATGTTACAACTCTGCATTCATCAACTAAAGGGAAAACCTAATCAGTGTTTGTAAAACTTTAGCACAGATTTGTGTACAAAGCAGAGAATACCTCAAATTGTGTCTGCACTGAGTGCAGAATGTGAAGAAGGGAGTTTGGTAAATGACGATATTTTAAGGGTTAATCTCTAGTCTAGTTTTTGTTTAAATTTAGCAAATAACTTGCCTCTTCAACAGTAATTTTAGTTAAGTTTCTTACAGTTTTAAACAGGGACATACAAGGTCTCTGAGTAGCTGTAGCTAGTTAATTAGGTAGGTAGCTAGCTTAAACTGGTTTCTGAGCTCTAACAAAGCTGATCATTGTTTTCAGAGAGTATAAATTCAGGGGTCCCTGAGTGCTGCTTGAGTGCAATGTGAAGAAGGGAGTTTGGCAAGTGAGGGGATCTATAAATTTAAGAAAAATCAATTAAATTTAATGAAGCAAGCAGGACCAGTGAGCAATGTAAAAGAGTTAGCCAGTCTAGGCCACCAGAGTGGACTGACCTGGTTCTAGGGAGAAAAAAAATCAGTGTGATATCACAGGAAAACAGTTGGTTGGTGAGTTTATCGTTTATCTTTCAAAACTTGGATATTTTTACTAATTTGAAAGGTTTTATTTACTTATACTAGTAAAGCTTAATAGAATTATGTGGTGAATATTTTATATTCAGTTATTTAAAACACAATTTACTATCAGGATGGCAGAGCAGGTAATGTGTTTCAACTGCAATATGTGGGAGCTGGTGGACGCCAGTGTGATCCACGGCAAATATGGCTGCAGCTCGAAGAGCTTCGGCTCAGTGAGCTGGAGGCCGAGCTACAGATGCTATGACGCATCAGGGAGAGGGAAAGTTACTTGGACACTTTGTTCCAGAAGGCAGTCACACCCCATAGGATAGGGTCTTCTGATTTGGTCATGACAGGAGGGTGTGAACTCGAATCAAGCAGGTGAGAGCATCGCAAAGGCAGAAGTGGAGCAGACTCGGCCCTTGCAATTGTCCAACAGGATTAAGGTTCTTTCAGCTTGTATGGGTGAGAGCGAGGGCTGCAGGGTGGATGAGCAAACTGACCATGGCACCATGGTACAGGAAGCCATTCAAGTGGGGGGCTGGGGGAGTAAAATAAGAATGTATTGGTGGTAGGGGACAATGTAGTCAAGGGGATAAGACATCGTTCTCCGCAGCCAAGAGCGAGAGTCCTGAAGGCTGTGTTGCTTGCCTGGCGCCAGGGTTCAAGACATCTGCTTGATCAAGGTGCGACAGGGAGGGACAGTTTATATAAATTCAAGAGTGAGCCAACAGATAAGACTAGAGGTTGTGAACTAAGAGTGGGGGAAGGGCTCGGGAGAGGTGAGATTTAAAAATCCAAAGAGAAAAGCCAAGTCATCGGAACAGTAAAGCATTGTGGGTAAAGACCAGCAGAATGGGACAGGAAGGGTCAGTTTAACAGAAATTGAACGTCAAATAAGGTAATTGAAGGGAATAGAAGCAAAAAATGAAATTTAAGGTTCTATATCGGAACGTGTGAAACATCTGCAATAAGATAGATGAACTAGTGGCACAAATAGAGGTACATGATTTAGATCACCATCAGAGACATGGTTACATGGTGATTAAGGTTGGGAAATACATATTCCAGGGTATACAATATTTTGGAATGACAGAATAGCAAAGGAGGAGGGGTAGCACTGGTAAAGGATGACATTAGTGAGGGAAGGATCTGGCTTCAGAAGATCATGAAGTAAAACCAGTACAGGTGGAAATAATAGCAAGAATCAAAAAACACTGGTGGAAGTAGTTTATAGTCTCCCTAACACTGTTTATACTGTTGGACAGAGCATTAAACAAATTGTTGGAGCTTGTAATAAAGGCAATGTAATAATTCTGGGGGACATTAATCTGTGTATAGGCTGGGACAATGAAATTGGAAGGAGTGGTCTAGAAGACTAGGTTGTAGAACGTTTTTTGTACAGTTTCTTGGAGCAATATGTTGTGGAGCCAACTAGGAATAAAGCTATCTTAGATCTAGTATTGTGTAATAAAGCAGGGTTAATGAGCAATGTCATAGTAAAAGATTAACTGGGAAACAGTTATCATAATACCATTGAATTCCATGTTAAGTTTGAAAGTGACCTGCTCCAATCTCAAACAAAAATCTTAAACTTAAAGCCAATTATGTAGGCATGAGGGGAGACCTGGCTAAGGTAGATTAGGTAAATAGACTAAAAGGTATGATGGTAAATGAATAGTGGGAAACCTTTAAAGAAAGGATTCAAAATGTTCAACAAAAATGCATTCCTTGGAAAAACAAAAACTCAGCCAGAAAGACCCATCTATGGCTCACTCAGGCAGTTCAGGATAATATTTGATTTAAAAGAAAAGGCTTCCAATGTTGCAAAAAAGAGTAGTGAGTCTGAGGATTGGGAGTGTTTTAGAAACCAGTAAAGGGCCACCAAAAAGTTGATTAAAAGAAAAAATTAAATTGAGTGGGGGGAGAAAAGGAAGAGGAAAAATCAGATGGATGGATGACATTGAGACGTAGACTGAGGGAGTCTTGAAGAAAGCCAGAAAAGAAGCAAGACAATGCCAGCGGCTCCATTTAATGTGTTAAAGTGCTTTTTTTGTTAAAATATTTTTTGAGGAATTCATAGTCAAACTGAATAAATGTTGGACCAATTTTTTTTCCCCCAAGAGAACGCTGAAAGAACTAGTTTGGCAACAATGTTTATTGATTGTCACATGACTCCAGTTAAAAATAGAACATAAACCCTGCTAACTGGGAAAGATGTGGGCAGAGAAGTGATATTCGGGCCCCTGGACAGGACAGAACCCCAGCTCAGCCCAACCTGTTCCATCTCTTTTTTTTAAAAAGCCTAGGAAGGAGAGAAGACCACAACCCAGCTCAGCTTTCCAGCACCTCTTTAAAAGACCCTGAGAAGTCTACACTCAACTCATCTTGTCTCCTGTCTTTGAAGAAAGCCTGCTAAATTAATTATCAACGCTGTCTGAAAAGAACTGTTCGAAAAGATCCCAGTGACCTGTCTGTGTACTCTGAGGCCAGACTGTTTGCCAGTTTTGGAACACAACATATCTCCTCTACTATAACTTCAAGAATGAGCAAGTATTCAGCCCAAGTGTGTTTTTTTTTGTAACAGAGCTCTGCATGTTTTCATGATGCTAAGTTGTTGGAATGCTGAGGTCACTTGTGATTTTATACAAATGCATTGGTCCAATGTCTTGACTGTAATCAAAGGTAAAGAAAGGGCAAACTCCTGTTTCCACACATTTGAAGTGGCCTCGAATCATTCATTACAGATCATTAACAGTGCTATAATTATATGATTCCTTGCCCAAATATAATTTCAGACTTCGGCAACTAATTTTCAGACTTATCTTTTTTGGTCTTTGGCCGCTTCTCACCCCTGGAATAAATGTGTTTTTTGCCTCAATCTGTACTGCACAATTTTTGTTTTGTGTTCCTACCATAAATTCAGAACCTTTCTATAAACCTGACATTAACTGTGGTGATCTTGTGTCCTTGTGAAAAAGTAGCCACAACTTTTCAGTATTGTGGAAGATGAATTCTGCCAGGGAATAGGCCATCCATATCTATTCTAATTGTTTTAATTTATTTATGTAATCATGTACAAGGGAAAGGAGTGTTTTATTTGCAGAACTGCATGTGAGCATGACTACAGTTTCCCATCAGTGAGCAGATGTGGGCATTGTAGAATGTCAATGTTGCCCAACTTGGGAATTCTTGATGTTTTTTTAATCTGTTTTTCTTAATAATTCACAGGATTGTAAAAGACCAATGGTTCACCCAAGTTCAAAAATACCATCAGCACCTCCAATCGCTTTTTTTCACATTCCTGTTCAATGTGTAGGTATAGGAATGCAGGCAGCTCCAAAGGAGTCAAAAAGCTACAGGTGTTTCAGCTTTACAATAGGTGTGAGCTTAGTCACAAGTTTTTTTTCATTTCATGATAAACATATTTGTGCAAAGAAAGCTAAAGGAAATGCAGTAGCCTTTTAACATGCATTGATGACTTCATGGCCTTAATTTTTTTTGTTTTTTTTCCTAACAGGTTATTACCCATCAGTTGGACAGTACCCACCTCCAGGCCATTACATACCCCCAGGGCACTACCCACCCCCTCCTGGACATTATGCTCCTCAGAGTGGGCAAACAGCAACTGTTATAGTTCCCCCAGGTGCAGCAACAACAGTGACAGTGCTGCAGGGGGAGATGTTTCAAGCTGCCCCAGTGCAGACCATGTGCCCTCATTGCCAGCAGACTATCACAACCAATATCACCTATGAAGTAGGCTTACTGAATACTTTATTCTGCCTCTTCTGCTGTTTCGTGGGGTAAGTAGCTGTCACAGCAGGATGATGATGAAAGTTTATGGAAATATCTTGAGATTTGTTCAGTTGTGTAGAAATTAAAGCACTGAATTGAACATGATATTGAATTTCATGTACAAACCTGTGGTCTATTCCACCATCATATCAATGTCCCCTTGCAGCTGCTTTTGGTGCTCCAGTTATTTACTATGCCACCTATTTTAGCGTTGTCTGAAAATTTGGACAGCATTCTATCTAGTCCTTTTATCCAAATCCTTGATGTACACAATAACTAGAAGTGGTTCCAGGACATAATCTTGTGGGATACTACTAACCACTTCCAACTACTCTGAGATGCTGACTGCCCTTATTGTCTACTCTGTTCCCATCTAGCCAGTTTTTAATCCTTGCCTTCCTGCTAATTCCATACTAATTAATGTTCTCCACTAGTCGCCTGTCAGATGCCATTTTCTGAAAGTTTATGCACATCCATTGTAGTTTTCTTCATTCACCTATATCTGTCACATCATTTTAAAAGAAAAAAAAATCTTAACAGGTTTGTCAAGCAATATATTCCATTCTGAAATCTGCATTGGCTACTTCTAATTATTTTTCCAATCTAGATATTTAGTAGATTCACATTTTAATTAAAAGGTTCTGAAATTTCCCCTCTCACAAATGGTCAACTAACTGTCGGGTTATTCAGGTTAGCTGCCCTTTTTTTCAAAATGGCAATTACCTTGGCCACATTACACTCAATAGTGCACTGAAATACAATTTCTAGGGCCTCTGCTATCCCTTCCAGTTCCTTCAGGACCTTTGCGTATATCCCATCAGTTCCTGGTACTTTGTCCTGCTTTTGGCTTAACTAATTGCTATAATACATTTGTCATCGCCAGTAATTACTTTCTTTCTCAATACTTTGCTCCATTGTAGACACTAAAGTGAACTAGTTGTTAACTAGAATAAAAGACAAAAATGTTGGAAACAGTCAGCGGGTTAGGCAGCATCTGTGGAGAGAGATAACATTTCAGGTTGTTGACCTTTCATCAGAACTTCTGAAATGTTGGCTATGTTTCTGTCTCTCTCCGCAGATGCTACCTGGCCTGCTGAGCATTTCCAGCATTTTCTGTTCTTTCAAATTTCCAGCATCTGCAGTCTTTTTTTTTTAAGCCGTTAACTATCCGCGTCACTTTCCACTTATCCTCTAGTAACCAACTAACTTTTTCTCTTTGGGTTCCCATGACCCGTTTTAACAATTTTTTTTTTTTTACATTGTATATTGAATATTTTTTATATATTCTCTCTTCCTTAATTTCATTATGCCTTTCTTAACCTATTTCCTCACTTTGTCTTGTTTTATTTTTATCATTTGATCTTGCCTTCAGGCATCATATATGCTTCTCTTCGATTTTTAGTTTAGTTCTAAACTATTTAATTTATACATGGCATTCTGAGACTTTTGAAGTAGTCATTTTTAAGAAATGTTTATTCTGCAACTTTTCAATATTCTCCTTTTTAATATCATTATTGATCAGTAGTCCTTTGTGCTAATTTCTCTTTCCACTTCAACTCACCTAGCTCACTCTTTCTGAAAGTCTGCCCTACTCCAAACCAGTACCTTTTCTTTTTGTACAAGTTTTTTTTTTCCCCTTTCCGTTTGGACCCGATCTCTTGTGTGGTTCCTGCCTCTGAGACTCTCACCTATACTTATTTCACTCATCTACCTGACCTATTTCATTACTCATAACTATGACAACATGAGGGCGGCGCAGTGGTTAGCACCGCAGCCTCACAGCTCCAGCGACTCTGATTCAGTTCTGCGTACTGCCTGTGCGGAGCTTGCAAGTTCTCCCTGTGACCGTGTGGGTTTTCGCCGGGTGCTCCAGTTTTCTCCCACAGCCAAAGACTTGCAGGTTGCTAGGTAAATTGGCCATTGTAAATTGCCCCTGGTGTAGGTAAGTGGTAGGAGAATTGAGAGAAGGTGGGGATGTGGTAGGGAATATGGGGTTAATCTAGAATTAGTATAAATGGGTGGTTGTTGGCACAACAGGCCGAAGGACCTGTTTCAGTGCTGTATCTCTCTCTCCGACTGAGTCTCCCTTTTATAGAAACATGAACATGCTGCTTGAAGGAGTCTTGCACGCATTTAGGAATTTCATTCCTTTCTCTGTTTCCCCCTCTCGTGCAATCAATGAGTAAGTGGTGTCATAAAATGGTTACATCATGGGAGGAGGCCATTTGGCCTGTTGAGCCTGTGCTGGCTCTCCAAGTCTCCCACTCCTGCCTGTTTCCCATAGCTCTGAAAATTTATTCCCTTCAGGTGCTTATCCTATTCCCTTTTGAAACCCATGATTGAATCTGCCTCCACCACCTTTTCAGAGGGTGCATTCCAGATTGTACCCACTTGTTGCATAAAAACATTTTTCCTTATGTCACCTTTGACACTTTTGCCAATCACCTTTTTTAAATCTGTGCTCTCTAGTTATTGACCCTTTCACCAATGGTAAAAGTTTCTCTTTATTTTCTCTGATTAGGTGCCTTAAGATTTTGAACACCTCTATCAAATCTCCTCTCTACCTTCTCTAAGGAGAACAACCCTAGCTTCTCCAATCAGTCCACATGACTGAAGTCCCTCATCCCTGGAACCATTCTCAATTTTCTTTTTCTCTGCACCATCTCTAAAGCCTTCATATCCCTCCTAAAATGTGATGCCAGGAATTGGACACAGTGCTCCAGCTAGGCAGAACCAATGTTTTTATAAAGGTTCCTCATAAACTTCTTTTTTATAGTCTGCCTCTGTTTATAAAGCCCAGGATCCCATATGACTTTTTAATTGCTTTCTCAACCTGCCCTGCCACCTTCAACAATTTGTGCACATATACCCCCACGTGTGTCTGTTCCCATACAGTTTATTTATATTACCTCTCCTCTCTCTTCCTACCAAAATTTTTTATTTTTTTTATTTCCAAAATATACTTTATTCATTAAAATCTGTTTTTAAAAAAAAAAAAAATTACATTCCCAAACAGTTTAAAACAGCAAGTCAAAAAATACAAACAGTGCAAAGGTGATCAGTTTCCTTCAATACAATCATGAGTTGCCTCACAACTCTTCCATTTCATTGTCATGCCAATTACATTTTTACATTTACAGCACACAAAATTTTCCCGATACAGTTCGAGGGGTTTCCCATGGATCCAGCCCCTCAGTTCAGCTTGGTGGGGGGACCTTACACTGTGGCCTTTCCCCATTGAACCTTTGCTGCGGCTGCCCCAAGCTTTAGTGCGTCCCTCAGCACGTAGTCCTGGACCTTGGAATGTGCCAGTCTGCAACATTCGGTGGTGGACAGCTCTTTGCACTGGAAGGCCAGCAAGTTTCGGGCAGACCAAAGGGCGTCTTTCACCGAATTGATAGTCCTCCAGCAGCAGTTGATGTTTGTCTCAGTGTGTGTCCCTGGGAACAGCCCGTAGAGCACAGACTCCTGTGTTACAGAGCTGCTTGGGATGAACCTCGACAAAAACCACTGCATCTCTTTCCACACCTGCTTTGCAAAGACACATTCCAGGAGAAGGTGGGCGACCGTCTCTTCCTCACCACAATGTATCACTTTTTGTACTTCTCTGCATTAAATTTCGTCTGCCACATGTCGTCTGCCCATTCCACCAGCCTTGCTCTGTCCTCCTTAGTCACTATACCTTTTTTGTCATCTGCAAATTTTTGAAATTGTGCTCTGTACACCCAAGCAAGTCCATTTGATGGCTGTGCCTAGAATAGTCGTCATTCCCCACACTTGTGGGATGACTGCATCAAACTGTTGCCCCATAAACTTTACTTCCCTTCCCTTCATGATATGTTGATTATCTACTACTCTGCCTCAAGTTATAAGGTCTTGAGAGTAATCTCAGTTGGAGACACTTCCTAAGATAGGAACTTGTTTAAGTTAATGGCTGCTACTTGCTGCTTTCACATCCTGCAGGAACCACGCATCACTGCTCCTTCCTGTGCTGTGGTTTTTGATATAAATGATAGTTAAATTCTTCTTCTAATCGACTTATAATTGACTCTGCTCCCCCTCTTTACATATGCATTTGAGGCAGATTTTCATTTGGTTGCCAACCCACCAAACTGCATTATATAACTTCAACCAAAAATAATTGGACCTGGTGATATCTGTTAATGAAAAATATCATTTGTTCTAACCCAGTTTGGTTTATTATTGGCTTTGTTAATGCTCACTGGGAAGAGATTTAGGTCAGTTATGCAACTGGGCAGAAAAATTAGTTTTGCACATTGACAAAAATATACAACAAACTTATAAAATGAAAGGGAAAAATCTGAGTGAATTTATTTGTGAAGTAAATCTGGTGACTCTCTTTTAAAAATAGAGTAGAATGCTTGGCTTTATAAGTCAGTATAGTAGAGGACAGGTACAAAGGTTCTGCTAGGGCTTTATAGTACACTATTCAGACCACATCTAGAGCACTTAAGTTTTAACCACCATGGAAGGCAAAGATGCATTGAGGGTGCTGCAACGAGATTGAGTGAATGTAAAAATTGAGAAGTTACGAGAAGCTTAAGGTCCAGTCTAGAGAGAATTAGTAAAACGCTAAACAATGTAGATGGATAAACTTAGAATATTACATTTTAAGTTAGGACCAAAGGATATAAATTTACATTTATTTTTATTTATTTAGAGATACAGCACTGAAACAGGCCCTTCGGCCCACCGAGTCTGTGCCGACCATCAACCACCCATTTATACTAATCCTACATTAATCCCATATTCCTACCACATCCTCACGCATCCCCACCTACCTATACTAGGGGCAATTTATAATGGCCAATTTACCTATCAACCTGCAAGTCTTTGGCTGTGGGAGGAAACCGGAGCACCCGGCGAAAACCCACGCAGTCACAGGAAGAACTTGCAAACTCCGCACAGGCAGTACCCAGAATTCAACCCAGGTCGCTGGAGCTGTGAGGCTGCGGTGCTAACCACTGCGCCACTGTGCCGCCCTTTGTGGGACGTATGAGTTTTTTTTTTTTGCTGTAAAGATGATAAATGTTTGGAATGATTTTCTAGATAAAAGTAGTAGAGTGTAACATTCAGAATCTAGTTAGATTCCTGGGGGAGGGAAGGGTTCAAGTTTATGTGCCAGCTAGTTTTAAAAAAAAAAAAGTCCTGAACTGCTCAGAACAGTATTCATTACACGAGCAGTCGAGGATTAAAAATTGGGTCCTTGTGGCAAATTTAATTAGGGAATTTAAATGCAAATTTATTTCTCCCTCTCCCTCTCGACAAGCAAACTCTCCATTTAGAGGAAGTTCTAAGCAAACAGAGCTTGCTTCAATAACCTATGATTTTATGAATGTTATCACATTGTGATTCTTCTGTTGTGATACAGGAGGCCATTAATAAATGTTTGTGTTGTAATGCAGAGTGGTTGTCTATCTCAGACTCTCGTAAACCAAGTGGATCCCACCATAATGTAATGATGGAAAAGTATCCCAGCATGAGTTAGTAGAAGAGAATGACCAAGTGTTGCTTAAACTGGGGAGATGTCTTTTAATTGTTGCATGCTTTGTTGCTGTAATGGAGTATTTAAAATAAATCTTTAACATTTATTCCAATTTTAGATTTTTAAAAATTTTTCAGACAATATTCATAGACATGGTATAGTATTACGGAATTGTTTTCCTTTACGTTATTGCAAGTTAATTTTTTTTTTTAAACTGCGCAGACCACGACAACAGACCCCCCAAATTTAACTGCATCTCCTGGCAGTGATTATTCCAGAACTTGCATACGCACTGGTAAACCGATTACAATATTTTGGTTATGTTGACTTCTGGAATCTGGAACAGTAGATTTTACTGAAACAGACTTTGTAATTTTGGGCCATTAATCTGGATACTCAAAAAGGTTTTTATTTGATTATACTACACAAAGGGAACTGGATTTGTTTTGAACTCTGAGGCACTCTAGTCTTCAGTTCTAATAAGGGTAAGCATGATGGGTGCAACTGGTAATGTATCCCCACTTCATTTTCCAACAATCCTTTGATGATACTATTTGTTCTATAACAGAAAATGCTGATTAAGTAATGGAAATATGGTTGCAGTAAAATTTTACAAAGTTTTTTTTTTTTTGTTTTAATCCAGGTGTGACTTGGGCTGCTGCTTAATCCCCTGCTTGATAGATGATCTGAAGGATGTGATGCACACTTGTCCAAACTGTAAAGCTTACATATATACATACAAGCGTGTATGCTAACAGCAATCCTGACTGTGGCCAAGATGTGTTGGGATAACCTGAAAATGACACACTTAATGTTCACTCTTTATTTCAATTTACATATTGTGTTCCATATGATTGTGATACTTACAGCATTGTACTATGCTGTAATTGTAAGCAACTGTGAATGCCTTACTTGTAGAACATATGAAGTTGAAGAATTTATTAATGTATTAATTTCAAATAAACAGTATAAATTTCATACCCTAGCTAACAAATCAGATCAACTTACGAAGTTCCAAGTACTTTCAAATCCTGAACTATTTGATTTATTGCACTGAATAGTGTTTGGGAACTAAGGGAAAATAACTGGTTTAGGACGTCTTTCAACAATCTGCCTTCAGACCCAAAATATTGTACACCATAGCAATATTTTTGTGATGCATTCTGTTTAAATTAAAAATATTGAAAAAGAAATCATTCATGTGCTCTGTAGAAAATAAACAATGGAGTGTGAATGCATATGTGAAAGCCCAGGGAAAATAGTTTTGTTGTCTCTCACACCAATGCTTCTTAATGGGAGCATATGCATGAATATGTTTAATATTATTTGCATTTCTGTAATGTTAGAACTTGCATCTTACTAAAGTATTTGGTTTTGTTCAGAAGTCCATCCTGGTACAGATCTCTAAAGACCAAATTTCTGAAACTGATATGTAGGTTGTTGAGAAAGGTACCGATGTAATAATGAAGACTTGTTTTAGAACAGCAATATTTATTTTGACCAAATGAAATGTTTTGCTAAAATGTGAATTTCACACTTCAGTTGATTTGCTTTAAATGAAGGATCAAAGTTCTGAGCTATTACAAATGACTTTGACTTATGATTGCACTACAATTACAATAAAAGTCCTTTTTAACCCATGTAATGGAGCTTGTACAACAGGTAGCTTCTAACAATAACAAATCCTATCTTTAAAAGACTAATGATGCATAACTTGCATTTTATTTGGATCCATAGTGCTTTTTTTGTCTGTTACAATATGGATAACTGTACCAGGATCTCCTGTATGTTCTTTATAGTGTTTTGAAATATTGTACAGTGCAGAAATCTTGATTATATATTCAGAATGTAAATGTAATAAAATGCTCTGCTTGTGCAGTTTTTGACAGCTTGCAAGTATTGCCTTTGCTAAGAACTTTTGCAGCATATGTGAACTTCCACTTTGCTCTCATGTTGTACTGTACAACTTGCATTATGGAATTGCAGCAAAGTGTATTCTGCTTTGAAAATGAGTATGCAACACGACATTTTAATGAAAATGTATTTTTTAATGAAAAATGTATTTTTGGGAGGAGCAGTGGAAGGGCTTGTGTGCGCCCAACCTCTTTCTAGTATGCTTTGTTTTAATGTGCCTATTACTTATCCATCAATTATGTATTAAAGGTAACCAGTGTTATTGGACATGGCAGTTCGGTTAAGGAAACAAATTATTTGATATTAGTAATGTTTCAACCAATCTTGGTCACTCCATTCAGATTGCTAGAAAGTCATTACTCTACCATGTGTGTTATAACAGCAGGAGGCCAAAGCATTTTTTTTCCCTCCTTCATTACAAGATACAGGAAGCAGAAGTGTTGGACATAAACAGCCTTTTCTAATACTGCCGCCTTGTGACAGTGGCAGTGTCAAAAGAATGACTGAAGCCGTGTTAATTTTAGTTGGCTTTTAGTACTGTAAATGCAATATTTCAAGTTCTCCACTTCTGTTTTGTTAATTGAAGTGAATCATTGTGGAAGGATACCATGCTTTCACTTTCAACATGGACTACATTTTATGGCACATGCAAAAAGTATCTCCTGTTGTAAAATGGATCCTTGCACTTGAAGACTGGTGAAGGTAATGGTATTTTATTTTTAAAAGGTCTCCTATTTAGAGAGCATCATTAAAGAGGAAAAACAATTCATGTTTATTTACCAAATAATTATAGTTTAGTTATCCTGATGGACACACGGGCACCAGATCTTCGCTACTGTGCTGGAGACTATATGGGTGGAAGAGGGTTTAATAATTGTCTGTCTGACCTGTGACTTGAAAATACTGCATCAGATTTTAACAATTTCACAGTTGCCTGGGTAACTGAAATACTGAATTTTTTTTTTTAAAGTACATCTGACTGTTTTGCACTATTTCTTTTAATGTCTGTCTTTTCCTTACACACCTGCAAAGTTAACTTGAATAATTTACCTGTCCTCATCAACTTTCACATGGAAACGGGGAGGAAAATTTGATTATTGCTTATATAGTGAGTGCTGAACTTGGGTTTAAATCTTAACATGATCATATACGATCTGATCACCTTTGGTATTTAAGTGATATATGGTAGTGATTGGAAACCTGTTCCAAAAGCATTTTTGTGCTAATTCAAGAGGCAGGATGTATATATTGCTAAAGTTCTTGCTGGAAAGATCTCAATGCCCTAATGCCTATTTTATATAACTCAAACCATTATTGGTTGAGTCAGCTTATGTTGTGTACAAGCTAATTATATAAGCATTCCATACAACGTACATGTCTTATCTAATGTACAAATGGGTATATACAACTTGAAGGTTAATAAATGCTAATGCCACAATTTTGTTGTGAAGCTCTTAATTCTGATCTTTTGGCTCAAGTAACTTGTATTTAGAGAATCGTATTGGTGCTCTGTAGGAGCAACCCAACCAGTCCCAAAGCTGAGAATTTTAAAATCAAGGTGTTGCTTGACTGGGAGCCAATGCAGGTCTGTGAGCAAAGGGATGATGGGTGAATGGGACTTTGCTGCCCGCATTCTTACTTGCGCTGAGTTTTGGATAATTTCCAGTTTAAGGAGGGTAGAATGTGGGAGGCCAAGTAGCAGTATTTTGGAATTGACAAATTTTGAGCTAATAGGGATGAATAATGGTTTCAGCAGCAGAGGAGCTGAGGTAGGGGTGACGCTGGGTGATGTTATGAAGGTGGAAATACGTGGTCTTGGTGATGCATAAGATAGGTTGGAGGCTCATCTCTGGGTGAAACCTGGCACCAAGGTTGTGAATCATCTGGTTTGCTCTCGAGCAGTTGCAGGGAGAGGGAAGTTTGGAGCAGGGATTGGGGAAATTGGCTTTAGTCGCCCCAATATTTTAATTGGAGAAAATTTCAACTCATTGCTTTTCTATCATCCAGAACAGAATCTGATAATTTAGCAACACTGGAGAAATCCAGAGGTTGTGGTGAGGTAGAGCTGGATGCCATCAGCATACACATGAGAACTAACGCTATGTTTTTGGGCGATGTCGCCAAGGGACAGCATAGAATCTGAACTGTTACAGCAGAAGGAGGCCATTTGGCCCATGTCTGCTTTGGCTCTCTGAGCAATTCACTGAATCCCATTCCCCTACCTTCACCCTGCACATTCTTCCTTTTCAGATAACTCTTAATTGCCTTTCGAATGTCTCAATTGAACCAGCCTTCACCACACTCTGGTAGTGCATTCCAGATCCTAATCAGTCACTGCGTAAAATGTTTTTTCTCATGTCGCCATTGCTTCTTTAGCCAATTACTTTAAATCCTGGCCCTCTCGTTCTTGATCCTTCCACAAGTGGGAACAGATTTTCCCTATCAACTCTGTCCAGACCCCTCATGATTTTAAATACCTCTCTCCGCCTTCTCTTCAAGGAAAACAGCCCCAACCTCTCCAATCCATCTTCGTAAATGAAGTTCCTCGTACGTGGAACCATTCTTGTGAATCTTTTCTGCATTGTCTCCAATGCCTTCACATCTTTCCTAAAGTGTGGCGCCCAGAACGGGATGCAATACTCCAATTGAGGCCGAACCAGTGGCTTAGACAAGTTATGTTAAACTTGTATATCAAAATCTACCGAACTCGACCTTGATGGTAAGGGGCTTGTTTACAAGTAAATGGATATTCTGGAAGGGGGATGTGTAGATGGACAGTGAGAGCTGCTCTACTGGCATTGGCAACCGGGTCAGCAGTGGGACAGGTGAGTTGGATGGGAAGGAGATTGGCAAGATTAGGCTCCAGTGGACACTATGGATGGAAGTTGGAAAGTAGGATGCTTGTATTCAGCCAGCACCAACTGCCTCTGAGCCTGTCTGAGGATACCAAGAGAGGCAGAGGAAAGTTGTAAGCTTATTTAAGAGGGAGTCCAGCCTGAAACGGTAGCAAGAGAGCAGGAAGGTCGATGAGTACTGAAAGGTTGAGGTAGGAAATTGGGAGGGCAGACTACCTGAGAGTGGAAAAGTGAAAGAAGGTATAACAGAAGAGAGAGGTCTAGGAGAGTAAAGAGAAAAATTTTTTAAAAGTGGGAACATAAGTGATGAGCTCGGGTCCACAGCGACAGCCAAAATGCGCATTCAAATGGACACAGGAAAAGCTTAAGTTACATAGGCCTGATTACGTAAAAGGATACATTCAATTAGAGTATACAAAAATATAGTTAAAATGTTGTTTCTCAACATGACCACTATTCCCTTGAGCTATTAGAATTTAAGTTTAGTGAACTAAGTTTATCTGCTTCAAAATTTATAATCCTAGCATTTGTGGAATTTGGAAATAGAAGCAACTTAAGACTCAGTTCTGTATTAAATCTCATTAGATTTGTTTCACATAGCCAATGCAAAGGTCTGAGCCATGGTGGACACCTCTTCGACAATTTCATTCTGTTCAGAGTAATTTTTACCTTACTGAATATCAGATTTGATCATCACTGACTTAGACCAAATTTGTGCAGTTCTAAACCTGGTGTGATTTACGTAATGACCCTATTACCTCTTCATAAGACAGCAAGATATTTCAAATAAGTTGAGACCAAATTCTAGCAGAAGTTCTGATCGTAGAAAGAGAAACATACTGGTGAAGCTACAACGCAGGACTACTTCCATGTCAAACAGCAGAAGTAGCATGCAATACACAGGGCTAAATGATCCCACAGCCAACGGATCAGATCTAAATTCTGCACTCCTGCCCCATCCAGTTGTGAATGGTGGTGGATAATTAACCAACTGACAGGCAGAGACTCCACAACTATCCCCATCCTCAACGATGGGGTGCCCAGCACATCAGTGCAAAAGACAAGGCTGAAGCATTTGAATCCATCTTCAGCCAGAAGAGCCAAGTTGGTGATCCATCTCAACCTCCTCTTGAAGTCCCCAGCATCACAGATGTCAATAATATAAAAGCAAAATACTGCGGATGCTGGAAATCTGAAACAAAAACAAGAAATGCTGGAATCACTCAGCAGGTCTGGCAGCATCTGTGGAAAGAGAAGCAGAGTTAACGTTTCGGGTCAGTGACCCTTCTTCGGAGCACCTGGAGGGTGATTCCTGCTGAGTGATTCCAGCATTTCTTGTTTTTGTTATCACAGATGTCAATCTTCAGCCAATCCAATCCACTCCACGTGACATCAAGAAACAGCTGAAGGCACTGGATACTGCAAAGACTATGGGTCCTGACAACATTCTGGCAACAGTACTGAAGACTTGTGCTCCACTTGGGGTGGCGCAGTGGTTAGCACCGCAGCCTCACAGCTCCAGCGACCCGGGTTCAATTCTGGGTACTGCCTGTGTGGAGTTTGCAAGTTCTCCCTGTGTCTGCGTGGGTTTCCTCCCACATGCCAAAGACTTGCAGGTTGATAGGTAAATTGGCCATTAGCAATTGCCCCTAGTATAGGTAGGTGGTAGGGAAAGATAGGGACAGGTGGGGATGTGGTAGGAATGTGGAATTAGTGTAGGATTAGTATAAATGGGTGGTTGATGGTCGGCACAGACTCGGTGGGCCGAAGGGGCTGTATCTCTAAACTAAAAAAACTAAACTAATTAGCTGCGCCCCTAGTCAAGCTGTTCCAGTACAGCTACAACACTGGCATCTATGCGGCAACGTGGAAAATTGCCCAGGGATGTCCTGTGCACAAAAAGGACAAATCGAACCTGGCCAATACTACTCTCGATCATCAGCAAAGTGTTGGAAAGGGTTATTGACAGTGCTATCAAGCAGCACTGGCTCAGCAATAACCTGCTGGCTGGTGCTCAGTTTGGGTTCCACCAGGGCCACTCAGCTCCTGACCTCATTACAGCCTTGGACCAAACATGAACAAAAGAGGTGAACTCCAGAGGTGAGGGGAGAGTGACTGCCCTTGACATCAAGGCAGCATTTGATTGAGTATGGCATCAAGGAGCCCTAGCAAAACTGGAGTTAGCGGGAATTAGGAGAAAACTCTCTGCTGGTTGCAGTTATACCGAGCACAAAAGAAGATGGTTGTGGTTGTTGGAGGCCAAATGTCTTAAGTCTCAGGACTTTGAGGCGGGAGTTCCACAAAGTAGCGTCCTAGGCACAACCATCTTCCGCTGCTTCATCAATGACCTTCCCTCCATCGTGAGGTCAGAAGTGGGGATATTTGTCGCTAATGATTATGATGTTCAGCACCATTCGCAACTCCTCAGATACTGAAGCAGCCCATATCCATATGCAGCAAGACCTGGACATCATCCAGGCTAAGGCTGATAAGTGGCAAGTAACATTCATGCCACACAAGTGCCAGGCAATGACCATCTCAAACAAGAGAGAATCTGATCATCCCCCCCATTGATGTTCATAGCATCACTGAATCCCCCACTATCAATATCCTGGGGGTTAGCATTGACCAGAAGCTGAACTGGGCCAGCCACATAAATGCTGTGGCTACAAGAGCAGGTCAGAGACTGGGAATTCTGCAGCGAGCAACTCACCTCCCATCTCCCCAATGTCTGTCCACCATCTACAAGGCACGTCAGGAGTGTGATGGAATACTCTCCACTTGCCTGGATGGGTGCAGCTCCAACAAAATTCAAGAAGCTTAACACCATCCAGGACAAAGCAGTCCACTTGATTGGCTCCCCATCCACCACCTTCAACATTCACTCCCTCCACAACCGACATAGTGGCAGCAGTGTGTACCATTTATAAGATGCAATGCAGCAACTCACCAAGGCTCCTTCGCCAGCACCTCCCAAACCGGCGACCTCGAAGGACTAGGGCAGCAAACGCATGGGAACACCACCACCTGCAAGTTCCCCTCCAAGTCATACAGCATCCTAACTTGGAACTTTATTGCCGTGCCTTCACTGGCACTGGATCAAAATCCTGGAACTTCCTTCCTAACAGCATTGTGGGTGTACCTACACCCCAAGGACTGCAACGGTTCAAGAAGGCAGCTCGCAACCACCTTCTCAAGGACAATTAGGGATAGGCAATAAATGCTGGCCTAGCCAGTGACGCCCACATCACCCAAACGAAAAAAAAAACAAGACATTGTAGCAATTTTTCTTTTAATGTACATAAAAGTATCTTAAAAAAAAAACAATTTTGGAATGCTAATGGCACTAATCTACCATCTAGTCAAGCTGTACACAATTATGAACTCCTAAATTTGACTGCAATTGGATTAAAACTTTTCTTGTAAGAGGAAGAAAAACAAATGAAACAACTTATATGCAAGCAGACAGGTTAACTACAATTACAGATCCAGCAATTTGCTCCTTTTCCCGACCATTTCAACATAATTCAGCACACAGTCTTTCAACTCTATCTTCATTGGGTGACATGCATTCATAATTATTTGGATTCAGTATGAAATTTAATCCCTCCAGCGATGTCCACATCCTGGATTGCAGCATTTGTAAAATGTAGTCATAGGTTCATCAGCAGATCTGGTTTGTATTTGCATGAAATATGCCCGAGGATGTTCACATTTGGGACAAGTTTCTGCATAAATACAGACAGGAAAAAGTGTTAAAATTTAAAGGATTGAAGTCTATCTCTGATTAATACTTTCATACGGATTGTATGTAACATAAATCACAAATGGTGTACGTGTACAACGTTTCTCCTTCCAAATCTATTTCACCAAAAGGATTCCATTGTAAGGCTAAGACAAGAACTTACATTTATAGCATGCGTTTATCATAGTAAAACGTCCCAAGGGGCTTCACAGTACCAGTAAAGCAAAATTAGACACCAAGCCACATAAGACATTAGGGCAGATGGTCAAAAGCTTGGTCAAAGAGGTATGTTTTAGGGAACATCTTAAACAAAGAGAGGTAGAGAGTTGGAGAGGCTTAGGGAGGGAATTCCAGAGCTTAGGGCCAGGCAGCTGAAGGCATGGCCACCAATGGTGGAGCAATATAAATCAGGGACACTCAAGAATCAGATGAGCGCAGGTGTCTCAGAGGGTTGTGGAGCTGGGGGAGATTACAGAGACATGGAGGGATGAGGTAGAGCATGGATACCCGACGGGATCCGACGACATGTATCGGGTTCGGGTCGGGTCAGATCGCTCTTCCGGGTCCGGTAATAGGGCTCGGGCCAGGCCGGGTCGGACACACTCTATCACCACCTCCGGTACGTGGCTCCAATCTTAATGTACTTTTTAAACAACCTTTCAGGTCCAGTTACAGTTTTTGTTGCTTATCTGCACAAGCTTAAAAAGTGAAAAACGGAAGCTAGGTTAACTGAACATTCTGGTGGTCGGGTCAGGCTCGGGATAAAATGAAGGGGCTCAGGCCGGTCGGGCTCGGGTCGGGTGAGGTTCTGTCAGGCTCAGCTCGGGTTTCATTTGCAGACCTGAGCTGGCCTTCAGGATGAGGCCATGGAAGGATTTGAAAACAAGGATGAAAATTTTTTAAAATCAAGACGTTGCTTGACCAGGAGCCAACGTAGATCAGACAATACAGGGGTAATAGGTGAATGGGACTTGACATGAATAAGGACCCAGACAGCAGTTTTGGATGACCTCCAGTTTACGGAGGACAGAATGTGGGAAACCAGCCAGGAGTGCATTGAAATAGGTAAATCTAGAGATAACAAAGGCATGAATGAGCATTTCAGCAGATGATCTGAGACAGGGGTGATGTTATAGAGGTGGGAAAAGACTTGTTAGTTACAGTGCAGATACGCCGTCGGAAGCCCATCTCACGTCAAACATGACACCAAGGTTCTGAACAGTCTGGTTTAGTCTCAGACAGTTGCCACGGAGAGGGAGGGAGTCGGTAGCTAGGGAATGGAGTTTGAAGTGGGAACTGAAGACAATGGCTGCAGTTTTCCTAATATTTAAATAGAGGAAATTTCTGCTCATTCAGTACTGGATCTCGGACAAACAGTCTGATAGTTTAGCAACAGCAGCGGAGTCAAGATAAGATTGTGGTGAAGTAGAGCCGAGTGTCATCACCGTACGTGTGGAAACTAATGCTGTGCCAAAGGGCAGAATGCAGATAAGAAGTAGGAGAAGGCCAAAGATAGGTCCTTGGGAGATTACCAGAGGTAACATTGCGGAAGCGAGGAGAAACCATTGCAAGTGATACTCTGACTACCATTAGATAGATAACAATGGAAGAGCCCTACCCAGCTGGACAACATGGATAAGTGTTGGAGGAGGATGGTGTGGTCAACCTTGTCAAAGGCTGTAGACAGGTCAAGAAGGATTAGGAGGGATTGTTTACCTTGTCATTATCACACAGGATATCATTTGTGACTTTGATAACCATTTTGTACTGTGGCAGAGGAGAGGGATTCAAAATTGCAATTCCAGAAAAGATGGGCATGGATTTGGGAGGTGACAGCACGTTCAAGGGCTCTGGAAAGGAAGTTGGAGGTGGGGCAGCAGTTTGCAAGGATGGTGGAGTCAAGAGTTGTTTTTTTTTTTTGGAGAGAGCTGGTGACAGCAGATTGAAAGGAGAGAGGAAGACAGTACCGTTAACAATATCAGATAACATGGGGATCAGGAGGGGAAGTTGAGTGGTCAGCAGTTTCGTGGGAATAGTATCGAAGGAGCAGGAGGTGGATCTCATGGTCTAAATGAGCTTGGAGGGGGCATGACAGGAGGTGGGACAAAAACTGGAGAAAAATGAGAGTTCAGAGCTAGGGCTAGGGCAGGTGGGGAAGAACATTGGAGAATGTTTAACCCGGTGGGCTAGTGGAAGGGAGAGTAGTGGCAGAGGCAGTTGTTTGGATGGTCTTGATCGTAGTGACAAAAAAGTCTATGACCTCCTTGTAATTCTTACTGGACAATTTAAACTCAATAATTTCCACCTACTGACTAGCAGAAGGATTGGAAAACATGAATACGCAACTTGGAAAAAACTAAAGGAAGCAAAACTGCAAACAAATTGAAAATATTTTCCATCCATTAAAAAAAATCTAGCCCCTACCAAAAGCATTGAGAGTTAAATGTTGTCTAGCATACAGAGATCCCTGTTCTTTTTCAAATACTGCTTTGTGATCTTTTACATCCACCCCAAGATTTAACTTATCTGAAAGATGGCACTTCCTATAAAGCGGTAATCCCTCAGTCCTGTACCAAAGTGTCAGCCCAGACTACGTACTCTCTTGTGAAGTGGGACTTGAACCCAGGATCTTCTGACCCAGAGTTGAGTATGCTGCTACTTAATCAAGACGACTTTGTTAATCATTGTGATATCACTTAGCCTACTCACTGTCGCTGGGTCAAAATCCTGGAACTCCCTTCCTAACAGCACTGTGGGTGTATCTACCCCAAATGGACTGCAGCGGTTCAAAAGGCAGCTCACCACCACCTTCTCAAGGGCAATTAGCGATGGGCAATAAATGCTGGCCTGGCCAGCGATGCCCACATCCCATGAACCAATAAAAAAAAACTTAGTTCCCAGCAAGACAAGATCCTCAAGAAATTCTGCTATTGCATTGTTATACTTTGAACATAAGCAAGTGCTACTCTAATCCTAGTGTTATACATGTTCTTGTCTTCTCATTTATATATCCAGAACAGACATTTTATAACTATAAAATATGAAACTTTGTGTAAATTTGCCAAGAGACAAAAACTAAATCTCGACTGCAGATTTCAATGTATGCTGTTAAAATGCTTTAATAGCTTTCAATCAAGTCCTAAATATTTCAAAAATAAAACACTGACAAAAGAATCCATCTCTATCCCAGTATTACAGATAAAGATGCTATTTAAATGAGATCTAGGGGTGCTTTATCACAAATTGCCAACCTAACTGGAGAAAAGAAAACCCTCAAAGCTGTTATTATTTTAAAATGTTCATTTGGAAAATGATCAGACATCATCTGCCAACAGTAAATTTATGGCATATCTCAACTCCTCAATGTGTTGCAACATGCACTATCCTATATATAATCCATGATGTATGGGTGACCTACTAATTTAATACACCTCTAGGACCCATCTTTAAAATCTGCCCAGGCTGACATTGGAGTTCAATTCTCCAGCGCTCTCCTTGTGAGCATCTCAAGCTCCACCAAACTATAACTCAACCAGAACTTTGCCTTCGCATCCATTTCCATGCTAATCTCCAATCACCAACATGCATTGTCTCCCTATTCTTCCACCATATTGGCTTCAAAGTCCTTGTCTTTGCTTACAAATCCATCCAACACTTCATCCTACCTCTCTGTCTCCTCCCAACTTTCCCACCTGCACACACTTACACTACCTCCTGCTCTACTATACATCACTTACCCTCTCCATTTAAGCCTGCAATCACCAATTCCCACCAAGATGGAATTTATTCCCCAAACACTTCTATCTTGCTACATCTCTTCCAACTTTCAAAACCTTATTTTCTACATTAGACATAATGGGTATTGCTGGGCAATGAAAGCCAGAAGATCCATCTAGTTCGCCTTCTAGTTATCAATAATAATAATTGGAGTTGTTGACTAATTATGGGAATCAATCTCTATCAACTAGTCTACAACAAACCCAAAGTCATTGTTACCTCTCAAGCATGCTATGCTCATCATATTATGCCTCAAATTACTCATATTGTGACCAATTTTCTGAAAAATCTATTGTGCAATTGAACAATATAACAACTTTTTTTAATCTTACAGGCGTTGCCGGTATCCTTAGTGCAAGTACGTAGCTTGCTAGACTACTTAAGAGGGCAGTCACGTTGGTGTGGGTCTGGTGTCACATGTTGGTAAGGATGGCAGTGTTTCTTAACCTAAATGACATTAGTTGGGTTTTTATAACAATCCAACAACTTCATGGTCACTTACTGCTAAGTTTTTTTATTTTCAGATTTTTAAAAAACTGAATTCAGATTCTCAAACTGCCACATTAAGATCTGAACTTGTGTCCTTTGAATTAAAGGTACCCATGACTACTACTGTACTAGCACTGTAGAATAGTGCAATCTATATTTCCCATCTTAGTTTCTCATATGACCA
This sequence comes from Heterodontus francisci, assembly GCF_036365525.1. Classification (NCBI taxonomy): domain Eukaryota; kingdom Metazoa; phylum Chordata; class Chondrichthyes; order Heterodontiformes; family Heterodontidae; genus Heterodontus; species Heterodontus francisci. The sequence goes on from NC_090394.1 coordinate 16,583,960, forward strand.
TGCATTGCTTTAATTCACATTATACCTGCTGTAGAGTCAACATTTTCCCAAGCAGCAGCTCCACCCAACACATCATCAACTTCTTTTAGCTTGGGATATTTTCTGTTAGTTACCTTCAACACAGGAAAAATCACATGTTATTTAGCACACAATCAGATCCTTAGTTCAAGAAAGTAAATTCAGAGGAAGAATGCCTTGTCCACAATTAATCAATCCTAGATTTTCATTAAAAAAAATATATATTTTAGTTTTCAAAAGGTAACTATTCTACTTGTTTAACCCACTTCCACTCATCTAGGTATGAAAGTTATTAGGCCTGTTTTAATCATTACATTAGAGAATTATGCAATATCCATATTACAACATTCAATTTTAACATGACAGATTTTCCTCATCTTATTGAAAGAAACTATGCTACTTGATATATTTTGCTCTTAGATGCCACATGATTCAATTGTCCTTATTTTTATAAATTGCTTTCATGAAGCAATGAATGTACTATATAGCTAGAAAATACCACACATTTAGCACTTGTTTCTCAGCCACACTAATGCTATTGTATAAACACTGACATACTCTTTGAAGGGAATATTTCACAAATTGGATTTGGCATGTCATGGAGTACAACTCAAATATGGCATCAAGTACCTTCTGAAAAAAACCATTCAGGGACATGTGGGCATTGCTTAGTACAACAACAGCAGGACATTCTATTAGATCATGGCTGATCTGTACCTCAACTCCAATGATCCACCTTTGCGCATACACATTGATACTCTTTCCGAATAAAAATCTAATCAATCTCAATCTTGAAAATGTCAATCATCACAGCATGCACAACCCTATGGAAGGGAGAATTCTAAACTTCTACTATCCTAATTTTGCTCCTAAATGCCCTAACTCTAGTTTTAAGATTATGCACCCTTGTTCTGGATTTCCCCAGCAGAGGAAATAGCTTCTCTATATGTACTCTACCATATCCCATTATCATTTGAAAGACCTCAATTAGATCAGCCCTCAAAATAGAAATTTTATACCAGACAAGGAGACCATGTAGCCCACTGCGTCTGTGGCAGCTGAAAAAACAGCCATCAAACCTAATCCTACTTTCCAGCTCTTGGTTTGTAGTCCAGTAGGCACTTCAAGTACATATCCAAGTATTTTTTTCATGTGATGAAGGTTTCTGCCTCTACCACCCTTTCAGGCAGTGAGTTCCAGAACCCCACCACCTCTGGGTGAAAAAAATCTCACAACTCCCTTCGAATCCTTCCACTAGTTACTTTAAATGTTATTGGTTATCAACCTAATGGAAATAGGTCCTTCCTATCCACTCTATTTAGGCCCTTCATAATTATATACACCTCAGTTGTATCTCCCCGTAGCCTCCTCTGTTCCAAAGAAAACAACCCCAGCCAGTCCAATCTTTCCTCAGCCAAAATTCTCCATTCCTGGCAACTTCCTCGTAAATCTCCTCTGTTGCCCTCTCAGTACTCTAGCTGCAGTCAAACTAGTGTTTTACACAGTTCTAGCAGAACCTCCCTGCTCTTTTTTCTATGCCTCAGCCAATAAAATATCCTGTATGCCTTCTTGACCACTTTATATATCTCTCCTGTGACCTTCAGGGATCTGTGGACATACATTCCAAGATCCCTCTATTCCTCTACACTGCTCAGTATCCTATCATTTATTATGTATTCCCTTGCCTTGTTTGCCCTCCCCAAATGCATGACCTCACACTTCTCTGGATTGAATTCCATTTGCCACTTTTCTGCCAATATGACCAGTCTACTGATATTTTCCTGCAGTCTACAACTTTCTTCCTCACTATCAACCATAGGGCCAATTTTCAAATCATCAGTAAACTTCATAATCATGCCTCTAAATTTAAGTCTAAATCATTGATATAACACAAAAAGCAAGGGACCTAGTCCTGATCCTGTGGAACCCCAAAGGAAACAGCCTAAGTCAGAAAAGTTGATCATAAGCCTTTGCTTGCTCTCTCCCCCCCCCCACCCTCTCTCTCCCTCCCCTGTAAACCCCACCTCCCTCGTTCTCTCCTCCCCTCCCACCTCTCCTCCCCCATGCCCCCATCCCTCTCTCCCCACCCCCTCCCTACATCCCCACCACTTTCCCCCTCCCCCATGCTGCCTTCCCATCTTTCCTCCCCCCTCTCCTCTCCACTCCCCCCACCTCTCTCCCCCTCATACAAGCATACGAATTAGGAGAAGTAGGCCATTTGGCCCCTCAAGCCTACTCCACCATTCAATAAGATCATGGCTGATCCACTCTCCCATCTACCCCCGATAACCTTTGATTCCCTTGCCGAACAAGAATCTATCCACCTCCGCCTTAAAATTATTCAATGACCCTGCCTCCACCACCTTCTGAGGCAGAGTTCCAAAGTCACACAACCCTCAGAAAAAATTTCTCCTCCTCTCTGTCCTAAATGGGTGACCCCTCATCTTAAAATAGTGCGCCCTAGTTCTGGACTCCCCCACAAGAGGAAACAGCCTTTCCACATCTACTTTGTCAAGACTGTTCAGGATCTTATAAACTTCAATCGTCTCCCCTCACTCTTCTAAACTCCAGTGAAAGGAAGCCCAGTCTATCCAACCTTTCTTCATAAGACAACCCACTCATTCCAGGTATCAATCTAGTAAACCTCCTCTGAACCGCCTCCAACAGACCCTTCCTTAAATAAGGCAAAAAACTGCACACCATATTCGAGATATGGTATCACCAATGCCCTGCATAACATTTAAAAAAAAATTTATTTAGAGATACAGCACTGAAACAAGACCTTCGGCCCACAGAGTCTGTGCCGACCAACAACCACCCATTTATACTAACCCTACAGTAATCCCATATTCCCTGCCACCTACCTACACTAGGGGCAATTTACAATGGCCAATTTACCTATCAACCCGCAAGTCTTTGGCTGTGGGAGGAAACCGGAGCACCTGGTGGAAACCCATGCAGACACAGGGAGACCTTGCAAACTCCACACAGGCCGTACCCAGAATTGAACCCGGGTCGCTGGAGCTGTGAGGCTGCGGTGCTAACCGCTGCGCCACCCCAAATCCTTACTTTTATTTTCAATTCCTCTCGTAATAAAGGATTAGCCTTCTTTATGACTTGCTGTACCTGCATACGAACTTTTTGCGACTCATGCACTACAACACCCCCCCCCCTTATCTCCCATCCCGCCTGCCCCACTCCTCTCACCCTACCCCCTCCCTCCATTATTTTCTTTGCAGTTTTTGCCGCTCACTTTGCGGGTGACATTGTGAACGTAGGGACAGGTGTTACAGGCGAATCGGTAACATTTCTGTCCTTCCTCCACGATCAGGACGTTTCCGCAGGTCGGACAAAAGAGCAGCATCACCGGAAACCGCGCGGCCTTTCTTCCGCCAGCAACAACTCCGGGAAATTAGTTTCACTTCATCTTCAACAAGCGGATGCCCAAATATAATTATTCACGATTTGTGTAGGACGTGTATTTATTTTAACGCATTCAGGAGAACTTACTTTCAAAGCGAGAAGCGATGTTTAATTTTTATTTAGTGAGTGGATACTGATGTGGCAGATGCTGAAATTGTTTTACAGGGGTTCATTTTCCCGTTGCACAAAGTGTGTCTCATTTTCCAGATAGTACAGGACTGAAGAATTCAGAGTGAGTGAGAGTGAAGGGAGGAGGAGGGAGGGAGAGGGAGAGGAGGAGGAGGAGAGGGGGAGAAGGGAGAAGGGAGGAGGAGAGGGGGACAGGGGAGGGGGAGGAGGGAGGGAGAGGGGGACAGGAGGGGAGGAGGGAGAGGAGAGATGAGGCAGGAGGAGGAGATGAGGAGGAGGGAGAGGGGAGGAGATGAGGAGGAGGGAGAGGGGAGGAGATGAGGAGGAGGGAGGTAGGAGAGAGGAGGGAAAAGAGAGGAGAGAGAGGGGAGGGAGGGACGGAGAGAGGGGGGTGGGAGGGAGAGGGGAGGAGGAGAGGGGAGGAGGAGAAGGGAGGGATGGAGGGGGAGGGGGAGAGTGGAAGGGAAGGGGAGAGAGGAGAGGAGAGGGGAGAGAGGAGGGGAGGGGGAGAGGGGAGAGAGAGGAGGGGAGGGGGAGGAGAGAGGAGGGGAGGGGGAGGAGAGAGGAGGGGAGGGGGAGGAGGGGAGGAGGAGGGGAGGGGGAGGGGAGAGGAGGGGGAGGGGAGGGGAGAGGAGGGGGAGGGGAGGGGAGAGGAGGGGGAGGGGAGAGGAGGGGAGGGGGAGGGGAGAGGGAGGGGAGAGAGGGGAGGGGGAGGAGAGAGACAGGGAGGGAGAGGGGGAGAGAGGGGAGGGGAGGGGGAGGGAGAGGAGGAGGGGGAGGAGAGAGACAGGGAGGGAGAGGGAGAGAGAGGGGAGAGGGAGGGAGAGGAGAAGGAGGGAGAGGGAGAGAGAGGGGAGAGGGAGGGGGGGAGAGAGAGGGGAGAGGAGGGGGGGGGAGAAGGAGGGAGAGGGAGGGGGGGAGAGAGAGGGGAGAGGAGGGGGGGGAGAAGGAGGGAGAGGGAGAGGGAGGGGAGAGGGAGGGGGGGAGAGAGAGGGGAGAGGGAGGGGAGAGGGAGGGGGGGAGAGGGAGGGAGAGGGAGGGGGGGAGAGAGAGGGGAGAGGGAGGGGAGAGGGAGGGGGGGAGAGAGAGGGGAGAGGGAGGGGAGAGGGAGGGGGGGAGAGAGAGGGGAGAGGGAGGGGAGAGGGAGGGGGGGAGAGAGAGGGGAGAGGGAGGGGGGAGAGAGAGGGGAGAGGGAGGGGGGGGAGAGGGAGGGGGGGAGAGGGAGGGGAGAGGGAGGGGGGGAGAGAGAGGGGAGAGGGAGGGGGGAGAGAGAGGGGAGAGGGAGGGGGGGAGAGGGAGGGGGGGGAGAGAGAGGGGAGAGGGAGGGGAGAGGGAGGGGGGGAGAGAGAGGGGAGAGGGAGGGGGGAGAGAGAGGGGAGAGGGAGGGGGGGAGAGGGAGGGGGGGAGAGAGAGGGGAGAGGGAGGGGGGGGAGAGAGGGGGGAGAGGGAGGGGGGGAGAGAGAGGGAGAGGGGAGGGGGGGGAGAGAGGGGGGAGAGGGAGGGGGGGAGAAGGAGGGGAGAGAGGGGGGAGAGGGAGGGGGGGAGAAGGAGGGGAGAGGGAGGGGGGGAGAAGGAGGGGGAGGGAGGGGAGAGGGAGGGGGGGAGAAGGAGGGGGGAGGGAGGGAGGGGAGAGGGAGGGAGGGGAGGGCGAGGGAGGGAGGGGAGAGGGAGGGAGGGTGAGGGCGAGGGAGGGGAGGGCGAGGGAGGGGGAGGGGGGAGAGGGAGGGGGAGGGGGGGAGAGGGAGGGGGAGGGGGGGGAGAGGGAGGGGAGGGAGAGGGAGGGGAGGGCGAGGGAGGGGGAGGGGGGGAGAGGGAGGGGAGGGAGAGGGAGGGGAGGGTGAGGGGGGGGAGGAGAGGGGGGGAGGGAGAGGGAGGGAGGGTGAGGGGGGAGAGGGGGGGAGGGTGAGGGGGGGAGAGGGAGGGAGGGTGAGGGGGGGAGAGGGAGGGAGGGTGAGGGGGGGAGAGGGAGGGAGGGTGAGGGGGGGAGAGGGAGGGAGGGTGAGGGGGGGAGAGGGAGGGAGGGTGAGGGGGGGAGAGGGAGGGAGGGTGAGGGGGGGAGAGGGAGGGAGGGTGAGGGGGGGAGAGGGAGGGAGGGTGAGGGGGGGAGAGGGAGGGAGGGTGAGGGGGGGAGAGGGAGGGAGGGTGAGGGGGAGAGGGAGGGAGGGTGAGGGAGAGGGAGGGAGGGAGGGTGAGGGAGAGGGAGGGAGGGTGAGGGGGAGGGAGGGTGAGGGGGGGAGAGGGAGTGAGGGGAGGAGGGGGGAGGGTGAGGGGAGGAGGGGGGGGGAGGGTGAGGGGAGGAGGAGGGGGGGAGGGTGAGGGGAGGAGGGGGGGGAAGGTGAGAGGGGAGGAGGGGGGGGGGGAAGGTGAGAGGGGAGGAGGGGGGGGGGAAGGTGAGAGGGGAGGAGGGGGGGGGGAAGGTGAGAGGGGAGGAGGGGGGGGGGAAGGTGAGAGGGAGGAGAAGGTGAGAGGGAGGAGGGGAGGAGAAGGTGAGAGGGGAGGAGGGGAGGAGGAAGGTGAGAGGGGAGGAGGGGGGGGGAAGGTGAGAGGGGAGGAGAAGGTGAGAGGGGAGGAGGTGAGAGGGGAGGAGGGGAGGAGGAAGGTGAGAGGGGAGGAGGGGAGGGGGAAGGTGAGAGGGGAGGAGGGGGGGGGGAAGGTGAGAGGGAGGAGGGGGGGGGGAAGGTGAGAGGGGAGGAGGGGGGGGGGGAAGGTGAGAGGGGAGGAGGGGGGGGGGGGGAAGGTGAGAGGGGAGGAGGGGGGGGGGAAGGTGAGAGGGGAGGAGGGGGGGGGGGGAAGGTGAGAGGGGGGGGGGGGAAGGTGAGAGGGGAGGAGGGGGGGGGGGGAAGGTGAGAGGGGAGGAGGGGGGGGGGGGGAAGGTGAGAGGGGAGGAGGGGGGGGGGGGAAGGTGAGAGGGAGGAGGGGGGGGGGGGAAGGTGAGAGGGGAGGAGGGGGGGGGGAAGGTGAGAGGGGAGGAGGGGGGGGGGGGAAGGTGAGAGGGGAGGAGGGGGGGGGGAAGGTGAGAGGGGAGGAGGGGGGGGGGAAGGTGAGAGGGGAGGAGGGGGGGGGAAGGTGAGAGGGGAGGAGGGGGGGGGGGGGAGGTGAGGGGAGGAGGGGGGGGGGGGGAAGGTGAGAGGGGAGGGGGGGGGGAAGGTGAGAGGGGAGGGGGGGGGGGAAGGGGAGGGGGGGGGGAAGGTGAGAGGGGAGGAGGGGGGGGGAAGGTGGGAAGGTGAGAGGGGAGGAAGGGGGGGGAAGGTGAGAGGGGAGGGGGGGGAAGGTGAGAGGGGAGGGGGGGGAAGGTGAGAGGGGAGGAGGGGGGGAAGGTGAGAGGGGAGGAGGGGGGGGAAGGTGAGAGGGGAGGGGGGGGAAGGTGAGAGGGGAGGGGGGGGAAGGTGAGAGGGGAGGGGGGGGAAGGTGAGAGGGGAGGGGGGGGAAGGTGAGAGGGGAGGAGGGGGGGGGAAGGTGAGAGGGGAGGAGGGGGGGGGAAGGTGAGAGGGGAGGGGGGGGGAAGGTGAGAGGGGAGGAGGGGGGGGGGGGAAGGTGAGAGGGGAGGAGGGGGGGGGAAGGTGAGAGGGGAGGAGGGGGGGGGAAGGTGAGAGGGGAGGAGGGGGGGGGAAGGTGGGAAGGTGAGAGGGGAGGAAGGGGGGGGAAGGTGGGAGGGGAGGGGGGGGAAGGTGGGAGGGGAGGGGGGGGAAGGTGAGAGGGGAGGAGGGGGGGAAGGTGAGAGGGGGGAGGGGGGGGAAGGTGAGAGGGGAGGAGGGGGGGGAAGGTGAGAGGGGAGGAGGGGGGGGAAGGTGAGAGGGGAGGAGGGGGGGGAAGGTGAGAGGGGAGGGGGGGGGGGAAGGTGAGAGGGGGGGAAGGTGAGAGGGGAGGAGGGGGGGGGAAGCTGAGAGGGGAGGAGGGGGGGGAAGGGGAAGGGGGGGGGAAGGGGGGGGAAGGGGAGGGGGGGGGAAGGGGAGGGGGGGGGGAAGGGGGGGGAAGGGGAGGGGGGTGGAAGGTGAGAGGGGAGGAGGGGGGGGAAGGTGGGGGGGAAGGGGAGGGGGGTGGAAGGTGAGAGGGGAGGAGGGGGGGGAAGGTGGGGGGGAAGGGGAGGGGGGTGGAAGGTGAGAGGGGAGGAGGGGGGGGAAGGTGAGAGGGGAGGGGGGGGAAGGTGAGAGGGGAGGGGGGGGGGAAGGTGAGAGGGGAGGGGGGGGGGAAGGTGAGAGGGGAGGGGGGAGGAGGGGGGGGGGAAGGTGAGAGGGGAGGAGGGGGGGGGGAAGGTGAGAGGGGAGGAGGGGGGGGGGAAGGTGAGAGGGGAGGAGGGGGGGGGGAAGGTGAGAGGGGAGGAGGGGGGGGGAAGGTGAGAGGGGAGGGGGGGGGAAGGTGAGAGGGGAGGAGGGGTGGGAAGGTGAGAGGGGAGGAAGGGGGGGGGAAGGTGAGAGGGGAGGGGGGGGAAGGTGAGAGGGGAGGGGGGGGAAGGTGAGAGGGGAGGGGGGGGAAGGTGAGAGGGGAGGGGGGGGGAAGGTGAGAGGGGAGGGGGGGGAAGGTGAGAGGGGAGGAGGGGGGGGGAAGGTGAGAGGGGAGGAGGGGGGGGGGAAGGTGAGAGGGGAGGAGGGGGGGGGGAAGGTGAGAGGGGAGGAGGGGGGGGGGAAGGTGAGAGGGGAGGAGGGGGGGGAAGGTGAGAGGGGAGGAGGGGGGGGAAGGTGGGAAGGTGAGAGGGGAGGAAGGGGGGGGAAGGTGAGGGGGGGGGAGGGGGGGAAGGTGAGGGGGGGGAAGGTGGGAAGGTGAGAGGGGAGGAAGGGGGGGGAAGGTGAGAGGGGAGGGGGGGGAAGGTGAGAGGGGAGGGGGGGGCAAGGTGAGAGGGGAGGAGGGGGGGGGGCAAGGTGAGAGGGGGAGGAGGGGGGGGGCAAGGTGAGAGGGAGGAGGGGGGGGGCAAGGTGAGAGGGGAGGAGGGGGGGGGGCAAGGTGAGAGGGGAGGAGGGGGGGGGGAAGGTGAGAGGGGAGGAGGGGGGGGGGGAAGGTGAGAGGGGGGGGGGGAAGGTGAGAGAGGGGGGGGGGAAGGTGAGAGGTGGGGGGGAAGGTGAGAGGGGGGGGGGGGAAGGTGAGAGGGAGGAGGAGGGGGGGGGGAAGGTGAGAGGGGAGGGGCGGCAGGTGAGAGGGGAGGAGGGGGGGGGGCAAGGTGAGAGGGGAGGAGGGGGGGGGGAAGGGGAGGAGGGGGGGGGAAGGGGAGGAGGGGGGGGGAAGGTGAGAGGGGAGGAGGGGGGGAAGGTGGGAAGGTGAGAGGGGAGGAAGGGGGGGAAGGTGAGAGGGGAGGAAGGGGGGGGAAGGTGAGAGGGAGGAGGGGGGGGGGAAGGTGAGAGGGGAGGAGGGGGGAAGGTGAGAGGGGAGGAGGGGGGGGGAAGGTGAGAGGGGAGGAGGGGGGGGGGAAGGTGAGAGGGGAGGAGGGGGGGGGAAGGTGAGAGGGGAGGAGGGGGGGGGAAGGTGAGAGGGGAGGAGGGGGGGGGAAGGTGAGAGGGGAGGAGGGGGGGGGAAGGTGAGAGGGGAGGAGGGGGGGGGAAGGTGAGAGGGGAGGAGTGGGGGGGAAGGTGAGAGGGGAGGAGGGGGGGGGAAGGTGAGAGGGGAGGATGGGGGGGGGAGGTGAGAGGGGAGGATGGGGGGGGAAGGTGAGAGGGGAGGAGGGGGGGGGAAGGTGAGAGGGGAGGAGGGGGGGGGGGGAAGGTGAGAGGGGAGGATGGGGGGGAAGGTGAGAGGGAGGAGGGGGGGGAAGGTGAGAGGGGAGGAGGGGGGGGGGAAGGTGAGAGGGGAGGAGGGGGGGGGGGAAGGGGGAAGGTGAGAGGGGAGGAGGAGGGGAGGGGAGGAGGAGGGGGGGAAGGTGAGAGGGGAGGATGGGGGGGGAAGGTGAGAGGGGAGGAGGGGGGGGGAAGGTGAGAGGGGAGGAGGGGGGGGGAAGGTGGGAGGGGGAGGGGAGGGGAGGGAGGAGGGGGGGGAAGGTGGGAGGGGAGGAGGAGGGGGGGGAAGGTGAGAGGGGAGGAGGAGGGGAGGGGAGGGGAGGAGGGGGGGGGAAGGTGAGAGGGGAGGAGGAGGAGGGGGGGAAGGTGAGAGGGGAGGAGGAGGAGGGGGGGAAGGTGAGAGGGGAGGAGGGGGGGGGGAAGGTGGGAAGGTGAGAGGGGAGGAGGGGGGGGGGAAGGTGAGAGGGGAGGAGGGGGGGGGAAGGGGGGAAGGTGAGAGGGGAAGAGGGGGGGGAAGGGTGGGAAGGTGAGAGGGGGAGGAGGGGGGGGGAAGGTGGGGAAGGTGAGAGGGGAGGAGGGGGGGGGAAGGTGAGAGGGGAGGAGGGGGGGGGAAGGTGAGAGGGGAGGAGGGGGGGGGAAGGTGAGAGGGGAGGAGGGGGGGGAAGGTGAGAGGGGAGGAGGGGGGGGAAGGTGAGAGGGGAGGAGGGGGGGGGAAGGTGAGAGGGGAGGAGGAGGGGAAGGTGAGAGGGGAGGAGGGGGGGGGAAGGTGAGAGGGGAGGAGGGGGGGGGAAGGTGAGAGGGGAGGAGGGGGGGGGAAGGTGAGAGGGAGGAGGAGGGGAAGGTGAGAGGGAGGAGGAGGGGGAAGGTGAGAGGGGAGGAGGGGGGGGGGAAGGTGAGAGGGGAGGAGGGGGGGGAAAGTTGAGAGGGGAGGTGGGGGGGGGAAGGTGAGAGGGGAGGAGGGGGGGGAAGGTGAGAGGGGAGGAGGGGGGGGAAGGTGAGAGGGAGGGAGGGGGGGGGAAGGTGAGAGGAGGGAGGAGGGGGGGGGAAGGTGAGAGGGGAGGAGGAGGGGGGGAAGGTGAGAGGGGAGGAGGGGGGGGGAAGGTGAGAGGGGAGGAGGGGGGGGGAGGTGGGAGGGGGGGGGAAGGTGGGAGGGGGAGGGGAGGAGGAGGGGGGGAAGGTGAGAGGGAGGAGGAGGAGAGGGGAGGAGGAGGAGAGGGGAGGAGGAGGGGAGGGAGGAGGAGGGGGGGGAGGGGAGGAGGAGGGGGGGGAAGGTGGAGGGGAGGAGGAGGGGGGGGGGAGGGGAGGAGGGGGGGGGAAGGTGAGAGGGAGGAGGAGGGGAGGGGAGGAGGAGGGGAGGGAGGAGGAGGGGGGGGAAGGTGAGAGGGGAGGAGGAGGAGGGGGGGAAGGTGAGAGGGGAGGAGGAGGGGGGGGAAGGTGAGAGGGGAGGAGGAGGGGGGGGGAAGGTGAGAGGGGAGGAGGAGGGGGGGGAAGGTGAGAGGGGAGGAGGAGGGGGGGAAGGTGAGAGGGAGGAGGAGGGGGGGGAAGGTGAGAGGGGAGGAGGAGGGGGGGGAAGGTGATGAGGGGAGGAGGAGGGGGGGGGAAGGTGAGAGGGGAGGAGGAGGGGGGGGAAGGTGAGAGGGAGGAGGAGGGGGGGAAGGTGAGAGGGAGGAGGAGGGGGGGAAGGTGAGAGGGAGGAGGAGGGGGGGAAGGTGAGAGGAGGAGGAAGGGGGGGAAAGGTGAGAGGGGAGGAGGAGGGGGGGGGAAAGGTGAGAGGGGAGGAGGAGGGGGGGGGAAGGTGAGAGGGGAGGAGGAGGGGGGGGAAGGTGAGAGGGGAGGAGGAGGGGGGGGAAGGTGAGAGGGGAGGAGGAGGGGGGGAAGGTGAGAGGGGAGGAGGAGGAGGGGGGGGAGAGGGGAGGAGGAGGGGGGGAAGGTGAGAGGGGAGGAGGAGGGGGGGGGAAGGTGAGAGGGGAGGGGAGGAGGAGGGGGGGATGGCTAGGAGGGAGGGAGGAGGAGGGGGGGGAGGGTGGGGGGGGGAGAGGGGAGGAGGAGGGGGGGGAAGGTGAGAGGTGAGGGGGAGGAGGAGGGGGGGAAGTGGAGAGGGGGAGGGGAGAGGAGGGGGGAGGTGAGAGGGGAGGAGGAGGGGGGGGGGAGGTGATGAGGGGAGGAGGAGGAGGGGAGGGGGAAGGTGAGAGGGGAGGGAGGGGGGGAGGAGGTGGGGGAGGGTGAGAGGGGAGGAGGAGGGGGGGAAGGTGAGAGGGGAGGAGGAGGGGGGGAAGGTGAGAGAGGGAGGAGGGGAGGGGAGGGGGGGGAAGGTGAGAGGGGAGGAGGAGGGGGGGGGAAGGGTGAGGGAGGAGGAGGGGGGGAAGGTGAGAGAGGAGGAGGGGGAAGGTGGAGGGGTGGAGGAGGGGGGGCAGTGAGGGAGGAGGAGGGGGAGGAAGGTGAGAGAGGAGGAGGGGGGGAAGGATGGTGGAGGGGGAGGGGGAGGGAGAGGAAGGGGGGAGGGGTGGAGGTGGGGGGAGGGAGAGGGGTGGAGGAGGGGGGGATGGGAGAGGGAGTGGAGGGGGGGGAGGTGGTGAGGGGAGGTGGAGGGGGGGGAAGGGGAGAGGGTGGAGGTGGGGGAAGGGGAGTGGGAGGAGGAGGGGGGGAAGGGGAGAGGGGAGGTGGTGGGAGGGGGTAGGGTGAGGGGTGAGGGGGGGGAGGGTTGGGGTGTGGGGTGGTGGTGGGGGGGTGGGGCTAGTGGGGTGGTGGTACGGGGGGGAAGGGTGAGGGGGAGGAGGAGGGGGGGGTCTGGGGTGTGAGGTGGGGGGGGTAGGGGTGAGGGGTGGGGGGGGGGGAGTGGTGAGGGAGGGGGGGGAAGGGGTGGTGGGGTGGGGGGGAGGTTGAGGGGTGGGGGGGGGTGGTGGTGGGGTGGGCGGGGTTGGGGTGTGGGGTGGGGGGGTTGGGGTGAGGG